>NC_135781.1:18528675-18715599 GCF_028453695.1 Augochlora pura
CGAAATTGATTAACATAAAGTCAAGTTACAAGCGTTTGTGTGATTTCTCACACTTATTGATCGAAAGTGCCATAAATCGGGACAAAATTGCGATTGTTGCGCTCTTTAATTGTTAGACCATATCAAGGTGCACCAATTTCAATTAAATGTTTAACATACATATAGGGTACCAAGATCTACAGAACGCATTTTTTAAATGTTCATTATAGACTCAGACAAAAAGTTTGAACTTTCTGTGTTTTGTTCTCTTTTAAAAGTTATTCGTTCCCCATTTCCGGGACTTAATTTGTTCTTCGATATTAACTTGACACGATGGTAAAAAATTAATACGATGAAGTGATAAGTACTTAACTCAATTTTCTTATTTGACAATAACAAGTTAAGGTAAGATGAGATAAGTTTTGCAGCCTCTTTTCCTTAGCGAAAATATTGGTTACATCTTCGTTAACGAGTTATCAACGAAAAATACGGACCAATTAAGGAGAGAGACTCACGTTCAAATAAAAAGTCATATTTGGCAACTTTTTTATAACATAAGGCCTCGATGAAATTTAGCGCCACTTTGTACGTATATTATTTAACATTTCAAGATACAAAATATTTTCTTGTCGTTACATTTTATCCACTTGTAATGAAATAGTACATATTATTCCTTATAGACCAGTCCGTCGAGGGCGTGCAGTCTAGCCTTTTTCCCTTCGACTTGAAACGAAAGATCAAACAACAATTTCTTCGTAATAGTGTACCTTATAATCGAGTCGATTAAAAAAATAATTGAATCGAATCATTGTAATTATAGTTGTCACTATGATTAGTCGCTAGAAATAGAAGCAATTAAAAACCATAATCAACGAATCGGTCCACGCATTTAATCCGCGAACGATTATGTTGCAAGCTACGCTGATGAAAAATTTACGTACCTGCTCACCACCGCTTGCGAAATAAACGCAATGCTGACACCGGTTCTCTAGTTCACTTCTCTACCGGCCCGTTCACGTCTGATTGTGCAACGATATTTTCCTTTCCGGGTGTATCGATAGAATAAAAATATCCTCGTTTCAAGTTACCACGCGTCGATGGGGAACCGGCGTTAATATTGACAGCGTTTCGAACGAGATACGCTTACGCTGTCAGAATGAGAAGGTTACGTGACTCTAATAAAGGGAATCCGTCACGAATTCATACTCGCCGCTAGTGCTTTCTTTCCGTTTGCTCACCTGCAAATTTTGCATTCGAACAGTTGTAATTTCTAGTTCGGATCCGACACACTGTTGATCGTTGATTCTATGTTGCGATAAAGTGAAGGTACATTACTTCCGTACTATTTATACAGAGTAACACGCGCTGATTGCTCATATACTAATCCGACATGAAAGGGATATTTCATCAATCTTATGCAACTTTAGCCGATTTTTTTAATATTGCACGAGCGGATGCTGTTTATATAATTCAGAAGTTACTTGCTAATTATGTGCAAAAAACCTGTTTCGTGGTATTTGAAATTAAATACTCTTCCCCGTATGTACAGTTTGGCGTGTTTTAAATAAAGTTAGTTAGTTCTGGATATATTTGTTGTCTTTTAGATTGCCGCTGAACATTTTATGGCGCTTGAAATTTTTTTTTATTTGTAAGATTTAGTGCTGCATCAACTACATTGATTGCTTAGTTGCAAAGTGAAATGTGTTTTAGGAAAGCAATGACTTGAAAAATTCCTTGGTTGTTGTCTTCTGCTGTATGACATTCCTAAACCAAATTATTCGTTTATGTTGCCGAGGTTATACCACAATAACTGTTATTTCTGTCGAACAATTCATTAAAAAGTTCTCAAAATTTATTAACCCTAAGATTCGTGCCAAAAAAGTACTATACATATTATTTTTTCCTTTCAGTATACTTATTTATTTAGTTATATTTATTTTTACTGCTGAATAATACGTTTAGGTTCCTGCAAAAGTAAACTATGAAAAATTTAGAAAAAAGCGTCGGTAGAACAGAAATACGTGTTTAAAATTCCGTGAGCATTTTTTTGACCCTTCCTCGAGTATGCTAGGGTTAAATAACGTGATCTCTTACGTAGATAAGGTCTTATATTGTGGATTTTCCTGTCTTAGATGCATCTACTGGATTGCTCATATTGAAGCTCTCTTTTGTTTAGTGTTTATATATTTATATTAAATTTTTTCAATATCTATGGAATGCAAGAATTAAAAAAGCAAGAATATATTAAATCCTAGCTTGTTAGCTTTGATTCCATTGGATAAGTTACATACAATTAAATTTTATGGAATTTTTATAGTTGCTGGTCCAGTAGTCAACGCATACATTAGGGAAATACGACCAAGATACATATTCATAAGCAGCTGCAGGTTTGCGGAGCAACCATGCATAAAAAGATGTTTGAATGTACTGTTGTAACGTCATAAGAATAGTTCAAACGAGATTTCTCCTACAAGAATGTCGCACCTATCCATATGTCCAGTAAACACAGTTAATTATTTACTTCATGATAAAAATAATTATTTAAACTTAATTATTCTATAAAAAATAAATTTGTTCTAAAATAGAAACAGATATTTTGGTAATTATTGTAAAAATCTTCTCAAACGTTTCGGCAAGTGATACATATTATTTAATGAATATTAAATGATTATTCTGGTTTGTTTACGATATTAAATTGATTTCCTTTATTTAATATTTCTAATAAATATGTAGTGTTTACGTTTCCATTTTCGTTTCTGCAATTTATAGATAATATTATATAATATTGTTAAATGTGGTACGTATAATATGCATATAATAATGCGGTGTTTTACTTATTTTATAGCAGCCTTTTTGATAAACGTTTTAAAAGAATGCGTTTTCGTGGAACTTTTAATGTACGAATTTTAAAATGTGTGTTTCATGGTATCATTTATTGAAAAATTTCCAAGAGATGAGTATGTACACTTTACACAAAAGTTTCACAGGAGCATATACTTTACTGAATGAAATATAGAATTTCGAACAAAATTTTCCGGTTTATTTCGTATCTCGAAATACTATTGTACTATTGGTACTTATGATATCCGCTGACCTGTAAATCATATTATTCAGCCGGAAGACCGGAATGCTTGGGATCAACGAATAAACTAATTTTGACTTAATACCAGATTGCCTACGTTAATCTATGCCACGTATCTGTTGTAATATGATTAGTCTAGTCAGTTTAGCGTGCTGATAGCGGTCAACGTGACCGATCAATGACTAGAATTATCGTAACGAATACTTCGGAGGGCAACTATTTGAACTCGGACTGAAATCTCTGGGTCAGATTGTGGAGATAAGTAGATTAGAGATCGCAGGCATTAATAAAATCCGTGAACGTTCTACCGGTTCTGCAGGAACGTGTCTTTTTGTCTAGTCAATCGCGTTGGTTACGTAACAACCGGTTACGATTTCTTTTCCGGGTAGCCAGCTGACCGAATCGTAGACGTCACTAATACCGTGGAAAATGTCGTAACAGTGGCGTTGTCGGTTGCTCCAGTGTTAGAATCTAGGGGGTTCAGCATTTGGACAGACTGCAGTGTCGTTCATTCAGCTTCTACGAGCCGAAGTTGTTAGTAAGTTCATCGATCAACAGAGTACATTCCAAACATTCTTAGATTTTGAAAGCCTTTGGAGATTTCGATAGATTTTGATGGAAATAAAAATTGTATAAATCAATTGTGAAAAGCTAAAGTTAAATAAAAATATATTTTTTCTTTAGATATTTTTAATAACTTTACTGTCTTAAATTTATCTTATTAAGTTTTGCTACAAATGCCTGATAATTGCAAGTTACTTACTATTTAAACCCTTGATTACTACAACTATTAAATTGTTTATTACGTAATTATTGACATAAAAGTGGTAAAAATGGAAATCAATTATTCTTATTTCGCGCATCAATAATGATGAGGTCTAAGTTTAATCGAGAAGATGCAAGTGTATAATTTTCATTTTTAGTTAAATTTGAAAATGAAACAAAACAATTAACAAATTCGTGTACTTCGAAGTTAAAACGTAAATGGATAAAATAAAAAGACTGAATTAAGTTTGCCCAATTAATGGTTAACATAAACGTCGCGAGAAACAGCTTCAATTTCATCTGACTTGTACAAGCATTTTTATATTGCACAAAATATTAACAAATTCTTAACGCCATATCCTTATTATTTAATAACAGTTCGTTTCTATTGCTTACAATTATAAAAATGGGAAAGCGTGCTTTACTGCAAGTAACACTTTTACCTGAAGGAAGGAAAAAGTAGCAGGATAAAAGAGCAGCCGATATTCGTGTCGAGGTTCTTTGTACAACTTTCTAAAAATGGAAACTTTCCGGAATGCAACGTAGCTTTACCAGTCAAGAACGCAACTTAAAAAACTGCATATTATATCACGGTAGTAATTGTTGCTCTCACATCTCTTTTAAAACCTCCGTAATCATCATCATTCCATCGCCCGCTTTCGCATATCTTCTTCTCCTACCTTTCTTTAGCCTTTCGCATTTTCTTGTACTGTTTTTTCTCCTTCGCGTGCCATCACTTTTCGTACTGTCCTTACTTTTTATTTACTCTATTACTTTATTACTTTAACACGTTGAATGCCACGGGGGTCATCGGTGACCGGCACTGAACTTGGCAGTGACGCCATGGGGGCCACCGGTGACCGGCGCGCTCAGATTGATGAAAATATATATAATTTAAACAAATGACAATACTTATAATTTTTTTATTATTATCATCGTTGATGTAGTGGTGTGAGGAAATGAATGCCCTATAAAACATCTGAAAATAGTTTCATTTATACATGAAATATAGTTTTATTATGTGACATTATATGTATCGCATAATAGAAAATTCATCGTGGCGCCACGGACAATTCCTGTAAAATTGGCGTGGCATTCAACGTGTTAACACTATTTCTACCGATCTTATGCATGCATTTATTTTTACCAAATTGTTTGTATAATTTATATAGCAGAAGTTGAACAGTTAATTATAGACGAGACTGATTGAACTTAGAAAGTAATTACATATTAAAAGTAACAATAGTGTTAAGGATCTTTAACCTTCAAGCAGTGACTAAATAATTCACAGCTTGTTTCGCGGATTTATGAGAAATCAAAATGACGCACACCATCAGTTGGGGGTGAACTGTACTATTTGCTACTTTTTACTCTATTTTTGTCATTTCATTAAAAATGTTATAAAATATATTACAAGCAGATGCGAATCTAGCATTATAGTTTCGAACGATTTATCAATGTTTCGAAATAGAAAAGCAATATAGTAAATCCTCGATTATCCAGACTAAGCAGAATGACAATACTCTTTGTATAACAGAACAGTTAATTAATTAACTTTATGCTAGAAGTGTATGCTAGAAACAATGATCACATTTTTAACAATTCTTATCAATATAAACCAATATAACAATGTAAGCATTACTTTAATTCATTATACCCGAGATTTTCGGAGCGAAAACATTTAAAATTTAGTTTCAAACTCGAGGGTTCCGCTACGGAGACTATGAAGATAAATTTTAAATGTTTCTCTGCTCCGGAATCCTTAGGTGCAATGTATTAATGCGCTAAATTATATTTTTATTGACTTCTACCTGAATTGCCTTAAATTGAGTCGATTAACCCTCGGAAGATGAATGGTTTTCAATGATTGAAGGAGGTTTTTGATGATTAAGAGAGACGAATGCAGGGTCATTTTGATTTGTAATAAAGTTTATATTGGAAGCTGGTGTCATACATTGCCTTCGAACGCTGTCCTTGTTCGGGATGCTACCGCATACCAAGCCGTTTTATTGCTCGCGGGTAAAAGTGACTCTGCATTCGACGTAAGAGGATTAAGTATTAAACGTATTTCGGCAATAGATAATTATGATATTGGATAGCCGAGATTCTACTGTCCTTTCGTTATTAGTACTTAGGTTCTAACTTCTAAGTATACTTGAACTGTGGCCGAGTAGATTTGAATCTTTTTCATGAGTACATGCATACATATGTACCGAATTCGAGATACTCGAAAGTGAAGACATCCAATAATGAAAATGACGCTCAAAAGTTGCTATGTATGTTGCACTTACGTATGTATGTATGTATATATACTTGTGTACTTATACATATACATTTCATACAGTTATTTTATATGAATAAAAGACAACACAAAGTTTCAATATTTTAAGAAATGCGATATACGTAAAAAACTATTTAATTTGTTTAAAACTGCGGACGTAGATGTAATAAGCACAATAATTAATACACTTACCTCACTGTCATGTTATTGTGGCACACGATTTTTTCTCCCGTTGAACAATAAACCAGTTGTCATTATTACTACTATAGATCGTCCTTATTAACATTAGTTTCACACAGCTGTCAATTTGGCTAGTACCCATAGAAATAAGTATGTGAGAAACCCATGAACTTGGTTATTACCCGAATTCATAAATATGCATACATTGAACTTGATTCCATTTCTATCAACTAATTTCTTCTTTTCTCTTTTCGTTTTGTTACTCGTGCAGCGTATCGTGATATTATCATGACACGGGCATTTTTCTGCCATTGGTCAGTACCTTGATCGTTATTATTATAGTCAGCGCTTATCAAGGCTGTATCGCATAACACCCTGCAATTCGTATAATCAGGATTGTGGGTCGCTATACAAAGCTAAATCGTCTTAATTAAGTTGATGCGATCCAAGATCGGGTACATAACGTATTGCTTCCTCCATTAACAATTTCATGGCGTCGATAGTGAGACCGAGGGCCCATTAAACCGCGATAGAGCCGCAAAAATTGAGTTGTTGTACACTTAGTTGTTCGGTAAACGCGTGAAATCGGCTGGTACGTACTTGTAAACTCGTCGATAATGCATCGGTGCACGCGCGATCCGAAGGACAAGATCCGACGATAATTTGCTGCTATTAAATTTAACTGTGACGCGAATTTGAACGAGACGCGTAATTGGACGAGCGACGTGTAACGCGAATCAATGTCGAATCGGTGCCAGGCAAAAATCGGCCGGCGCGGCGATACTGAAAATCGACGTGGCAGGATCTCGCTCAGCGGCAGTCACCTCGCGCAGCTGGTCGTCCTTGCATCCTATACGAGAGATGCAAGAACTCCACCTACGTGTTTTCTTGCCTCTCAAATGTCACGTAGAAAGGCCGCGTTACTCACCAAGAACATCGTGAATATGTCGGGCCCGCACCTGTGCGATTTAATCCCTCTCTTCTCCTTACCGTCGCGCCGCGCCGCGCCGCGGATGCAGCCTCCTGTTCTCTCCTTCTCGTCGGCATCGCCTCCTCCTCACCTTTAACACTCTATCGGTTAAACCTTCACCGGCGTAATTAGGCTCGACGAAAAGCAATTTACTAATGGCCCCATAAAATCGGAATTTAAAACACGATACGTAAACCGCGTACATTGCGCGCGCGCGCATTTATTAACACGTTCACTACCAGCATCACACATGTGTGACGACCACGATTTTGTATTTCATGTAAAAAGCATCAAATTCATTCTGCGAATATAATTGCCAAAGATTACAGCATTTCAACGAGATATTTAAAGAATTTATAGCTTCTCTTTGACGACATTTGTGTCACATTTTATAAGAGGATACGATGTATTAATGATAAATACGGTAAATATAACTAGAGGATATTTCTTAATTCATGGTAAAAATTTGGTGAGATATTTATCCTTTTAATTGATTATATTAACAAATATCTAACTATTGTATTTGTAGTCAAATTTATGTTAGATTTAAAAATTTGATAAATGACAGCTTATTTTTATTTATGTAAGGGTTAATTTTAATTATGAGAATGTTTGATATGCAAACATACAAATTCTGCGAAATGATTAATCTGATTTTTCATTAATTTCAGTCTAAATAGTGATTCATTTGGAGTGGAAATGGCGAATATGATCTATACGAGGATTAATTTTTACAACAGAACCTGTGCTAACGTTTACATTTGCGCATACATGGACAAATTTCTGTTGTCAAATCACTTTTCATATCCTATTAGAGTGCATAAAAAATCGTCAGTATTTTTTGAAAACCCAAAGCATTAAATAGTTGAAACGTGATGACGCGAATTATTGTGTGGTGTGCAAAAGTTAAAAAGAAGAAGTAAAATCAAATATATTTTCTTATATCATATATATCAAATTTATGTGTTTAGTCATCTAGCGACAGATATTTCTTTCAAATTAGGTTCTACCAAAAAAATTTCTCTACCCGATTTATTTGATTATTATATTTTAATATTCTTTATCTACAATGTAAGGAATAATGTGATTTCTAACTAAATATTGTAGCACTGACTGCATATATATTTTGTACGATTTGTATAAATAATTATACTAATTCGTTTACATTTTTCTGTTTTAGGTGAGTACCATGACGTTGCATGTAAATACCTACAATCTTGCCTTAAACTATCGTTCATCTTGTAATAAATTCTGTAAGTATTATATGTGATACTAGAAAAAACCTATTCTCTTAAACATACATTAAATATAGAAAGAATATTAACATTAATTATATATAATATAATTAATGATATATAATAATATTATATATTAACATTAAATTATTAAGAGTAATAAATATAGTTGTTAAATAGACGCTAAGATATTTTAAAACACACACATTTCTTTATAGTATATTGAAACCTTAAAATTGTTTGATAAATATGGTTTTTAATGCAATATATTAATTAATAATGCAATATATATAATATATTAATTGCAATATACATTTTTAAATAAATATATATATTCATAGTAATTTTCACATTTTTACTAATATTTAAACAGAAACCAAAAAAAACTATATTTGTATATTTCTATTTTCTATTATTTCTAATATTCACTTTTTGTTTAAATGTCATTAAAAATGTGAAAGTTACACCGAGTCTATACTTGTTCGCATCAGTGTAGTATCGTTTTGGATGACGTGATAAATATTGAAATTTTGTAGGTATGAGTTTGGCTTGTGTCTCTCCAAAGCGTCTTCGTAGGTCTCGTTTGTAAGCGACGACAACGTGTCACTTCGGCATGTCTGCCATACGTGTTGAATACAAAATTATTCACACTCTCATAACTGTCGACATGCGATCGAATATCCTTTCAGAGCCGAGCAATAAATCTGTCAGTGTCGCGTTAATGTTACAGACACCCGTAATGGTCTATGTTGTTTAGCTGCTCGCCTTTCAGCTAATCACGGTTTCTATTGTTCGATCATTGAAAATTCATTGCCAGTTAACACGTTGACTACCACGGTGGTCTGGTGTACGCGGTGAACGGCGTTGGAGAATTCGACAAAAACATCAGCTCAAGTTATGAAACAGCATTTGCGGTTTTATAATTATAATTAATAGTATAGTAATCGTACAGCGTCATAGATTTACCTGTCGTTGTGCCTAGCAAAATTCACGCTGTTCCTAGGTAAAAAGTACCGATAAGTTTATTAACTTTGAATCAGTAGTTCGGTATTCTAACAAAAGGTTAAATCATTTGCTCAACCACTAATGATTACAAAAGATTTTCTCTATGAAAGCCTTTATTTTCTAACAAAATGTAACAGTAATATGAAAAGATGAAACAACTTTTGTCTGTAATTTTTTATTAAATACAAATCCCCGAATTTTGCAAATTTTATATTATTTCACTACAGTAAGTTGTATTTACTGAATTATGAATTTTTATAGAACATTCATATTAACCATGTATGAGTAATGGAATTATTTGAATGCAATATCTCAATTAAATTTTATATTACGGTGATAAGAGTGTTAGAAAACTCTATTTTAAGTTCAATGATCTTCAGTTAATTAAAAGACCTGGCGTGTCGTAATTGCTCGCTAACAATCAGAAGAAAATAAAATATGTCTAATACAATAGAAACTAAGAGACAATAGCAATTGCTGTGTATCGAAGTGGAAGGACAACTTTCTGTCGAGCACGACGGGAATAGGGAAGGTGATAGCCTGTTTAGAAGCAAATTAAGTGGCCATGATTCAAGTGGAAGTCAGCCATAAATGTCGTTAATTGTCGGAATTTGTGAAACAATTAACGTAATTATTTGCGGCAAGATAATCGAAGACAGAACCGAGCCAAGGGAAATAATGATAATTTGTGGTAGGGGAGCGTCGCGGCCGAGGTTTATTTTTGCCTTTAACAGCCGTGGCAACAGGAACATGAATGGAAGGAAACGATAGGCAGATTGCCAAAACGGTGTCCATTAATAGCCTTACGGAGGTGGAGAAGCTGGAAGGATTCAATCACGGTACGTCGGCGTCCAGGAACGTCATTCCACTGTTCCACTCGATTAATTGAAATTTATTTCGAACGTCTTAATTTGCCTCGCATTTTCTTCGACTATCGAACCCACAACACAGTGCTACTATGTGATACAGTTGACACAGTGAGTAACGGTAATATTCGAGCGCCTTTGAATTATTTTATATTTAATCGCCTATCCGATTATACCACCAATTACCCTCTATATAAAATCTTCATTACGAGTCCGCAATTTTACCAGGAGCTGTAAAATCATATTGATCAAATTTTCATTCGTAGCTCGGATAAAAAAGTTCAATAAATATCGTATTCTATTTTTTGATCGCTCCAATCAATTGCAATCTTAGCAGAATATTTTTTCATTCATCGTCTACTAAGTAAACTAGACAATTGGTCTAACATCTCAAGAATATTCAAGCTGTTTGATCCAATTTAAGAAAGGTAGCCGCATTTTAAACGACGTCCGAATATGAACGTTACTCACTCTACATGTAATTCTTGGAAGTCGCTACCGTTAGAACGGGCCGCCGCGTTCTCATTAGGCATTTATTTATTTATGAAATGCGTTTGCCATTGTGCGTACAGACTTGCCGTTACATTTGGTCTGTACATTCACTTCTGTTGCAGTTAATGATCGCATTACGCAGTCGTATCAGCGAATCTGCGTTTGATAAACTAACGCGTTGTATTTCGTGTATATAAAGATGGAAAACGTATAAATTTGTAATCAGTAGTAGTTTATAATGTCTACTGATGTTCCATTATTAACTTTAAGTACTTTGGGATCCGAGATAACATTGTCATCGTTAGCTTTACTAACACTCCTCTAAGCTGCATTGTTTTATTAAGTGATACACAAGTATATTTCTTAAGAATATGTCAGACGAATTTAATACATGCACTATATTTTTATAAATACATTTTGTTATCGTTTGGATTAGTGTACAAATATTTCTGATTGAAAGTAAACGAAATATAACAGCGTAGCTAAATACGGGGTGACCCAAAAGTTACTCGCAATCATGAAATAAGGAGTTCCTGATTTTTCGTTAGCGCAAATGCAATCCGCGGCTTTGTTTACGAGTTATTAACGAAGAATAATAACAAATGAAAACTGACATTAGCTAACGCGAGACGGCTAAGCTAATTAGCAGAACTGGGCTTCGATTGCTCGTTGGATTGACGCCTCGGACTGCATTTGTGTTACGAAAAAAGTTACTTCAAATGACCTCAAGGATGTCTTATTTCCCGATTATGAGTGACTTTTAGGGCACCTTCTGTATCAAATTTTATAAAATCCATTACCATATTGTCGTTTAAACATTTTTATCCGTTACAAGTGTATAAAATTTGACAGCTTAGTTACCTATCTTCTGTATTTTTGATTAATGATAATAACAGGATTGCGGATCTTTATGCAAAATAAAAATTGTTTGCATCATTTGCAGGATAATAGGAGGATAATAAGCATTGTCTTTGTAAATAACTTTAACAAGTTCAAATTAATGCATCGACATGCTTGGTTTCTTTCAATCTTGGCACTGATTTAAATTTTACCTACTCTCTTTTACCATAAATGCATAAAATCTGCAGTCTACTAATGATTCGCACAGACTAACTAAGCAATGTGCAGCTGCAGTTATTACTGTTGCATCAACATTACGTTTGCATCAACCCAATGGAAGAAATGTCTAATTCTTATATTATATTTATATTATAAATCGTATAAAAATCACGACAGATTAAATCGTTCATAAATACCATGGAGCAACCGCTTGCATTATAACGAGCAACGCTCGTGATGAATATTTCATATTTTCGTATTTATATTTATATTTCAAAATATTTCATATTTTTAGTCTACAAAGTAGAAACGTTATTCCCTTTTTCTAAATTGAGTCATTAAATTCTTTTATTCTTAAACTCTAGATATAAAACCAAAACGGACAGGTAACAACCGAAAATTGACTTGTTCTATCAGATAGATTATTAACCTTGTAACTAACAATATGTACAAATATGCCGAAAAAGAATATTACAGTTTTAATGAAAAATACCGACAGTCTAGATATTGAACGGTACGCTCTGTCTCGTACTACGTACAGGCACCGTATAGAAAGGGTTAATCCCGTGAACCGAAACAACGAATCCAGCTCGTCATGAACTTTCTTGAGCAAACTGGCAATGACAAGTTGCACTCGCCAGAAATTATTCAGAGTTGTTGCTTTTTATGAAAAAAGTTTATGGAAATTATAGCGAGTCTATTGCTTTGATATATTTGTGTGCACGCCTCTGGTAGCTGTTACAATGTAATTCGAATGTAACGTGTAAAGTAAATACACGACACGACATACTAACGAACTGCAATAGCTGTTGTCTTACTAATGATATCCGTCGGTAGAAGTTATTATATTTTTTTCTTTTTAAGTGAATATAATAAATATAATATAACGTGTAGGGATATTACACAACATGGTTAAAAGAATATAAACAGAGTGAATATAAACAGTCAGACAAAGGATTTAACATGTTACTTTGTGCTCGTACAAAGTCGATAAGGAAATGATTATATTATTGAAGAATTTTCCAACATTAATTATGTTTTATATGTATAAAAATGTGCGCAACAAATATTATTTTTATTAATAACATATTATTCGAGCAACGTAACCATAAGTTTCTACATGAATCCTTTCTCTTTAAACTGGCAAAAATTAAATTGTTGCCCGAGCAGTGTTGGCTGAAAATAAATTGCAGTTGATGGGGTTAAATCAATTTAACGGAGTTCCACACCTCGGAAAAGTTTCGCAGACGAAACGTTATACTCGAGTCGCTCGGTTTCCCAGCGGAAACTGTCTAAAAACGAAGCATGACACAAAGTCGAAAATGTCCTCTCGAATTACAGGTCTGTCGAAATCCCCCGAAATATCGAACGTATCTCCCGAAAAGCCGGCGATAATTATAGAAGAGAGAGGGCTCGTTTAACCGGAGTGGCGATCACGCTGAATCCGGCGCCGCGCCCTCGCGTACATTTGCTGGCGAAAGGGATATTCCGAGAGAAATATCAACGATCTTTACGAGCCCCGCGATCAAGGGGATACAGGATTCGCACTTTAACGCCAAAAATATATCGTGGTCGCGCACGTACGCTCGTCCATGGTGTTACTCGTATTTCGGTCTAGGGTAATGCGCGCGGTAACGCGCCGCGTGTAAACACGTGTCCGCCATCTGCTTGTCCGCAGAGTTTTTCGAGCGGCCCGGACCTTGACGCGTCACAGATCGCGACACGCTCTGTCCAGAGACTCATTGACGACGAAAAAGTGATGGTTGCATCAGATGCGATGTAAACATGTGTTTCCTAAGGCGTAGCAAACCTTGTTCGCGCGTCGCGTAGGTGTTATTGTTGTGTGGAAACCAGTGTTACATTGTTACACAGCAGTGTTGAGTAATACTTACAGAAAAAATGTTTAAAATACTGTCTTAAATAATAGATTTGTCACGATACAAATAATAATAAGAATTTTGATAACACACAGCTAAAACGTGAAATAGATATTTTATTTTAATAATCTTAAACGTAAAGTAAAATAGTTTTTGTTAATAACTTTAGACATATTTATAAACATATATAAACGTAAACATATTTCCTATGTTCAATAATATACAAAGAAATATAACCTAATTTGTATTCAAGTATATTAAATGTTATTTTACAATGTGCACACGGTACAGAACTGGAAATAGCGTTATCTTTTACAAAAGAATATTTCGAAAACAAAAAAACATTTCTTTGTGCAAGTTTCTTTTCCTACGTAATTCATTTTGGAGATTTACTTGATACCCATAAAATAATGATATACATATACTATATGTATATAGTATACTGTACTGTATAGTAAATATAAAAATATAGTAAAAATAAAAAAGATAAAAGTAAAAAATCATAATCAGTGGCTATTTTCTCACGTGTTAATAAAGAAGGGGTACTGTTTATACAGATGTACATGCAAAACCCTTCTATGCATTATTGGTTTTGAGAAACACGAAAAATTTTGGGATTTCCTATCATTTTATCGCGCAGTGTACCAATATGTCTGATCATGACCTATCATTTCTACTTCTCAGAAGTGCAACTCGGTATGCATCGAATAAGTGTTCAAAGTCAATTATTTCAGAATCTAAGCCTTTTATAAAACGTCCTTTCCAGCTTACTTTCTCACGCAGAGTCATCATTTTGTTTCTATCACTAACTACAATACAGTATACGACTTATTAAGTTTCTCTACTAAAACGAAGAAGACGGAGGTTTCTACTTGATTGTACGAGCCGTCCGTGTTGTAAAGGATAATTGTCAGGGTAGTGATCGTGTTCGCCGTGAATCGTCGCGTCGATGTAAACTAATACACGATCCGCGGTGGTAAGATCATTGGAAACGCGGTGCGTACCCAATTATCGGGATAATCGCAATCGCTAATAAAGGATGCGAGACAATCGCACCAGTTTCTACGATTTCCTTCCAATTAGATTCCGAACATCGTAGAAAATCGGATATTGTCACGCGGTGGCACAATTGACCAATTACAGGGGAACAATGAGCCATGCGTTTAATTGATTGCAATTCCATTGGCTGGCGGGGAATCGGCGAAGACCCACGTTCCGTTCGCAAGTATCTTTTCATGCACGGAAAGAAAATTCATTTTCTAGGCAATTCGAAAGTTGCCGCGTGGTTTCTCCTAATTGGAGTCGGCCCGGCTCGTTGCTTGAAAAAGCCGGGAGTTCGCTTCAACAATCGATGCCTTCCCCCGATGCGAGACGCAATCGTCCTCGTCCAGGCCGAAGAAAGTGTATAACTTTGACAAGACGGGACTGGGGATGGAGCTCGACGCACCTGGTACTCGTAAATCTGTTCGACTCGAGCCGGAAAACTATAAAATTTTTGCATTCGAATTAACGGGACAAAAATGCTGCGCGGCCCGGTCTGTTCAAACAACCGACGACGAAATTAGCCGCTTCTCTAGATTCCTACGAGTTCATCATCCGTAGTAGCTAACTAGTTTCTCGTAAAGTATTCGTTACGGAATGCCGTTTCCGGTACAGTCGCTACCGATAGCTTGACGATTAATGTTAATTAGGTGGACAAAACTAGTACCAAAACATTATTTCTACCGTAATTTTTGTGTATACCTATTTCGAGCAAATGGTGTCTTTTGAACTTTGGTGTTTCAATGAAAGTACATAAATGTTACTGTCGGTATTTCAAATTGTCAGTTAAATATAGATAATTTGGAGAATAGAACGTCTTATTCAATTCGTTAGAACTAGACACTGTAATCATCTGCACTAAAATCCAATATGCCGGAATACAAGCGAATATCGGAGTTACGCAATAACTTCCGTACTTTTCATTACAGCTGAAATAGCATTTCTTTAATGTATTATTATTTAATCGATAAACATATGAATTTTGCATTATTTTTATATGTATTAAAAATTTGATTTGGTAAATTTGATTTGGTATTACTATGGCTAGCATAATTTAAAACAATCTTCAATTTAATTGGCAGAAAATAGTTTCTTTTACTACGTTTCCATAAATTTGTTGATATTCGCTACAACAATTCACTAAACTTTGTCGAGAGTTAAATGCTTGTCAAATTCTTGGATCAATATTTATAATAAATTCGATTAAAAACTTTCCGCTGTGTTAACTATCCAATTTGTTAACTAATTCAAGAGCTTTACAAAGCTAGCTGAACAGGTTGAATGATTTCGCGAAATTTCTCGCCGAGCATTAAAAATGACAATCACAATTTGTCATCCGTAGTACGAACACCTGTAAACACATTCGTTTTGTAGCGGCATTTTAATTACATTTCAAGGATGAATGTCCTTGAAGGGGTAAGGGTGAAGTCGAAGAAAATCAGTTGGAAGCAAGCCATCATAGGAATTCCATAAAAAGACTAAAAGTCGCCGAACTCCGAGGCCTTTTCTCGAGTATGGTAATCGCGCCGTGCCGGTCAGAAAAATGTCCGGTGAAAACAGGAACGACTGGAGGTCTGCAGCGTCGTGACACCGATATAAACGACGCGATGAAAATTTTTACCTCAATCGCGAACAGCTCGGTCGTTCGGATCTCGTGGATCCGTACGCATGGTGGCTATTTCTTCTCCGACCCACTTCCGCGGCACGCGGCGCGACGCACGTTGGTGCCATTTCTCGAAAAGCTGGTCATAACTCATCCTTTCAAACAATTTGCAGAAAAATTAGTATCCTAGTAATTAGATTGCGGATCTTTATGTATTTATGGCACGAGTCGACTTGTAAAATGTAAGAGAACACAGAAATTAACAAGATCTTCCAGCATTTTTACGATCAAGTATCTTTTAGTTGACGAAGAAAATTTTTGCATAAAAACACACAGTAGTAATATACTAATATTAACCTTTATGAAGATATTTATCTGATACTTATTTAAGAATACCAAAGCTGCAAATTTTTCTAATCGTTTATCTTGGCGTGTAACTTTATATCAGAGTTGTGTAGAATTATAATTCAATTAGCGAATGAATTATAATTATAAGAATCATTCGATTGTAATTCGTAATTCAGATCTCTATTCGATGAAATTACGTTGTAATTTGTAATTTCAGTTGGAGTGAAATTACGTTGTAATTTGTAATTTCAATTGGAGTGAAATTACGTTTTAATTTGTAGTTTCAGTTGGAGTGAAATTACAAAGTACTGCGTGTTTAAATTACATTAGGTACGAATTACAATAGACTTCAATTCGAATTACGAATTGAAAAATAATAAATTGTTGGGTAATGATGCAGAAGATACTATGCAAAAAAAACAAATATAGTTTAGTAAATATAGAAAATGAGGACGTAAAATGTATCTAACTTTTTCGAAATTCCGGGCTGTAATTTAAAGAACTATGTTTCAGTTGCATTTTATCCGAATTGTTGTCGTTATTAAAATGATTAGTAATTTAATTCATTGAAATAATTGACTGCATTAACTAAATTCGGAGGTAGTCTACCTCCTTTCTGTGGAAAGCATACGACGTTAACGCCTACTTTGGTAACACAACTTCGTCAACACTTTATGAAGCAAATTTCATAGATATATATTAATAACAATAATTTCTTAAATAATTCATATTTTTATGATGAGATAGAAGAATAATTTAATAACACGAAGTTATTGACTCTCTATATAACATGCTATGTATTACGAGTCCAGAAAACAACATTTAATCAAAATAATTTATGTATGTTTATACAAACTACGAGATCGTGGACATCACACGTCTGCATGACAATAACCGTGAACGTGACAAAGGTTTGTTAAAGAGTTTATTAAATAATTAGCTCAAATTTCGAAAAAATTACTCAGCGCGGAATATCGTTAACTTTAACCGCCAGTATTGCGGTGACCGATTAATATATTCGAACACATCATAACTGCATTCGATGATATAGAGCATATCTGCTGTAGTAATAATCAAAATCATCTATTTGAAACATGTATTCAGCATTACAAGAAACGACACCACCGTGCAATACATCGTAGCCAATCGGCGTCAGTGGACTGCAGGTTTTCTCTCGTACATGCGGCAAGTGCAAGTGACACACTTTAATCGCGCGTGCCGTTTTCGAATGATTCCGAAAAAGACTCGCGGAAAAGGGAATCTATAGATGCAATCTCTCTTCGATCATGTTACCCGTCGTCGAGCGATAGAAACCGTGAGATTTGGTCATATTTGTGACAAACACGTGGAACTTTCGATAGACTCGAGATGCAGCGATGAAACTTTCATTAAATTACCGATAACATTTTGCGGAACAAATGATAAATAATAATAATAATAACATTGTTTATTATGTCAACGGAATAGATCTTTTGTTACAGAAAATGTTATAATCGTGAGCACACGAGACGAAGATAGGAAAACGAAAATTAATAATAATGAGATAACAATAAATGATGATAAAATGAAACGTCATAACTAATATATGAAGTAGATAATAAAGATAGTAGTAATAATAATAAGTAATAACGATAATAAAAATATTCTGTTTGCCAATAAAACAGGACTTTTGCGAGCATAAAATGTCGGAGTTACCAAAAAAAATGTCAGAGTTTCTTTTTTCACATCGAGCATTTATAAATCGCCTTTCTTTTTTTCGTGAAAGAATAAAACAACTTTTTGAACCCAATATGTGTACATACACAGGGTTATGAGTACGTTAATATGCATGTAAATATAGATTCATAGTCCACGATTATTGTAGACATTTTTAGGATTACTTTCATTTTGTGCGAACTTAAAAAGAAGGGTTAAATCAACTACGGACAACTGTTTTATTATAAATCAACTGATGTAAACACACAAAATAATTCAGTTTTGTAATCCATGAAACGCATTTTAAATAATAAAGGACGCAAGAAAAGTGTGCACACACCACAATAATTTCTTCTTCACGAGTCAGAATAAATTTATTTGATTGTTAAACATTTAAATATGCGGGAGGCGTGACCCGTCAATGTCGAGTTTTGCCACAGAAAATGTTCGCGGCTGGAATTCGTCGTTTCCACTTAAAGGGTTAATGATTCCAACGAGCTTAAAACTAGACGAGACAACAATTCGGCAAATCGCGAACGTTCCATTATTCGCAGAGGTTACGGGGATACGGCAGCGTGCCGGGGCTTCGGATCGAAATATCCGTGTGTCCGCGGCATTAAAACGCAATTAATTCCGGAATATTAATTAGCCGAGAGCCGGGCCTCTTAAACGGTTCCCGAAAAAGAAGGCTCCGGCTCCACGACTCGTTGAACCAACGCCAGATAAATCTTACGTAATGCTGGGGCGTGCTCTCGAGCTTGTTTCCGCGTGTTTCGCATTCCGCGTGAGTCTGTTCTGCCTCCCGCGCGCGTCAAATCAATGCCGGAGCGGTAACGAAAAATCATCGAATTCATCGGAACCATCGGAATCTTTGAAATCGTCAGAATCGTCGAAATCGTCGGCTTTCTCTGTGTCCGAGGGCCGCGCGCGCTGTGCCACGGTGAGAACGCTTCGAGCTTCCCACGATAATCAGCTACCGAAGAAAGTGCAAACCGCGGAGAAGTCGCGCGGCACCCATGCCACAGGCAGGCCAGAAGGAGGACAAGAAGCGACCATGATTCATTGGGAATCGCTCGCGCGCGCGCGCGCGCTGGATCTTTGATCGATCGCCTGGGGAAGTAATCGTCGGCTAAGGCGCCGCGAGCTTAGCGAGAACATTGGATTATTTTTTGAGGAGATCGCAAACCTTCTAAGAGGCTTTCCGATAGAACTTGGCTTCCAAGCAAGCTGGAGTGTTCATGGGATAAGGGAAAAGTAAGATGGGTGAGTGGCCGAGAAGTTTTCAGTATAAAAATGTTTATTCAAGTTAACTTTGTATAATACAAGTGATCATTAGACATTTATGACAAAATTGAGTAGTAACAATTTAAAATAGTAGAAAGGTTAAAAGAAATTAGGAAACTTTAGCTCCATAACTTGATTACTGTTCGAGTAATTTCACTTTTAGTGATAATTATTGACCGTGCAGCCATTTATTAGGTTGGTGCGTATGAAATGTCGGATTTTTAAGTGAATCAAGATATGCTCCATTCGCTGCAATACACTTTTCCCAACGAGACTTTAAAGCATAGATGCCTGTCTTAAAAAAATTCTGATTTTTAGAATTAATAAACTCTGATATCGAATTTTTCAAACTGTCTTCATTTTCATGTTTAGCTCGTGAAAACAATTCTAAATGTTAAAAAAATGAAAGTCGATTGGCGAGAGATCCGGTGAATAGGCTGGATGCTGCAAAACTTGATATTTCAATTAATTTAACTTTGGAATTGTTTCGTGCGATGTATGCGACCGAGCATTGTAATGGAGAAGCAGTGGGCTATGTCGATTAACAAGTGATGGGCGTATAATTTTCAAATTATTGTGCATCTCATCAATGTACTGGCAGTAATTTTCGGCCGTAATTGTCTCCCCAGTTCGAAGGAACGAGTAATGAATTACCCCAGTCGCATTCCACCAAACTGTGATTAAAATCTTCCGTGGATGAAGCGATGGCCTTGGAGTATGGGCACAAACCTTGTTGAGGACTCGTCAGATGTATGCTCGAGATCCTCTGAATATTGCACTTGGTGCCTACTAAACTCGAAGGACCACCCACTGATGTGGGACTAAATGATTGATCTTATTTTTGACGCGCAGCCTAACCGTTCGCGTATCTCTATATCTTCTGCACTGTACTGTTCTACTGTCTATTTGTATCTATACTGTACTATACTGTTTGCTATTTGGATCTATACTATTTGCTGTTTGAATCTGTACCGTTTAACTGTTTGCACTATTCTGTTTGAAGTCCTAATCTATTCTGATTTTCGCGACTTCTGCCTCAACCCCTCTTTTGAGCCTTAAGCGTCTCTCCCTTTTCCGGAGTCGAGGAAAACCTAGCCATCCCATCCAATGTGCCCGAAACACGTTGTCTGTGGTGCCGCTTGCACTCGCGGGTGGACGGGTGTTTTGGCAACGCGTGGAAATTCCAGCTGGCCAGGATCGCCGATGCCGATACCGATACCTGGCGGACGATTCTCTTTTTCCTTAGTCTTGGGACTTTATGGCAGGGCTTCTTGGACCTGTGAGACTAAATAATGGCATTACCTTCATCATCCTGAAATCTATTTGATTTTATGTGCCACATGTTGGCTGCAGACCGGTCCGCTATAGAGACTGCAATAACCCTAAACGAACTGCTGAAAGACTCACAGATGGTCGGCCATACCACAAAGTCATTTCTAAAACTCTCGCCTTAACAAACCTCATCCCTATCAAGCCACCGAGCACACCTTTTCCTGTTGTCGTACAGAACCCATTTCTCATCACAGGTACATAAATAATTCGATCGAAAAATGACTCTCGATGAAATCGGGATAGTAACGATGAGCATACATTCAACCGATCCAGCTTATTTCGCTCGGTTAGTTTACGTGCGGTACCCACTTATCCATTTTCTTCACCTTGCCAATTTCAGAAAGATGTCGCAATATTGTTGTATGGTCATCTTTCATTCTGGTAGCCAGTTCCCTCGTGGATACAGTTCGATCCGTTTCCATCAATGCCTTCAGATCATCATTTTTCATTTTCAAAAATCTGACTTTTCATATGCACCAACCTAATACATGTGTGACAAAATTGGGCGAAAATTCGAATAACGGATAAGGATAAAAATAAAATTTTATTTGACACCATCGAATAATTTCATTAAGTAATTTAATTAGCAACATTTGTATTTTATAATTCCGTTGCTATTTAGAAATAATATCGAAGAAATAATCTTATTAAAGGTTTCTTCAGAATGAGATTAATATAAATATAAACATAAAAATCAATTTTTTAGTTTAGAGTTGTATTCTACTATCTATCATTTTTAGATTAGTAGTTGTCTTCTATAATTACGTAGTTTTTCATAAATGTTATGAAGAAATGAATTTTATTACAGACTTCGTGTCTAATTGTGAGGTATCAAAATATTACATGAATATGGGATTTCAATAAAAAAATATTTCAATAATAATCGCCCCATAGTGTGGCGATTGGAATTCCATTACCGGTCAGTGTGCAGGGACATAGCAAACTCCGTACGACAATTCCGAAAGCAGATGCAGGAGTATAAGGATCAATATTTTGCAAGCACAAACGAAAAATAACGCTGCAGACTTATTTTTGTATTTTTGTGTTCCGATAATACGTCTGGATCCGGTTGCAATGCTTGAAATGTTCTATGGTGGTTTGTCGACGATCGCGTTAATTTTGTGCCGAAATTTTGTTGGGTACGGGGTGAAAATATTTAATAAACCACGCACATATTTCACTTCATGAAATTCTATTTATTTCAGACAGAATAATCCATCGAATAATATGTTGAATAATCGGTCGAATAATCGGTCGAATTATCCTAGAGCCGAAACAATCTTCTTACCGAGCTTCAACCAGTTTATGGGATCAGCATCAGCATCCTGCACAATGCATTCACAGAATGAGTGTCTACTAGAATCGGTATGAAATGTATACAAAGAATAATATGCTTACTGCTTCCGCAGAAGGATCAGCCTCGGGTGCAGCATAGCCGAAAGAGATGAAGGCGACCACCATTAAGGCGACGACGTTGAACATAAGTTTGAAAGCTTCCATGATGCTTGTTGTTGCTGCTGGTACGGTTCGTACTGTGACACTGTAGCGTCAGCTCCGGTTATTTATTCCGGTCGAATTGCAATAAAATGCAGCACGAGTGATAATACGAACATTAACGGTACATTAATATCAACTTAAAACAAAAGACACGATTTTCCGTCACACTTCTCTGCTAATCGTTTAATATATCGTGAAATTTGACGTGTTTTCGATAAACATAAGCGCTCTTAACACATTTACCCGCGCACGATATATTGGTCTGATAGACCAATGCGCGGGTATAGGAAGGTTAATGTTAGACAGACTGGTGATAAGAATGTTTAAATGTCGCGTTAATTTTCGAAGCGAATTCCTCGAAAGCGATACGAAGTTTTTATCGAAGTTAGTTTTTGCCTGAGAACGTTTAGAGTCGCGATTCCCGGTCGAAAATCTTCGACTCGGCGATCGTTGAAACTCGGTGACCTCGGTAAAAACGGACGATAATAGAGACGATATCGAAATCGGGACGATAGACAAAGGACAAGGCAAATTTAACGGTCACCGTAAATTTGTCTGGTAATCAGGTATAGAGAGAGAGGGAATCGGCAAGTTAGAGAGGCAACGCTCACCTCCCGAATTTAGCCGACGCACCGCGACGGTACCCGAACATGGTGAACACTACTCTTTGTGGGCACCTCCGAACATGGGGCGTAGAAGATTTGTGCTGTGAACCTCGCTTAGGACACATCGGTTTCCGAGTGCCATCCTTGTCGTGCAACAAAGGCAAAGAGGTCACCAGAGGCTATTTTCTGGGAGCAGCCAGATTCGAGCTTTCGGTAAGGATAAGGAGCCGAATGTGCATCCCGTTCGCGTGCTTTCTGCCGAACAGTAACTTTAGTTGTGCTGTGCTTTCTCCGGCACAATTAGATAAATAAAGTCTACACCCTCCGTTCGGCCTGCACTATTGCTGTGCTCGAGCTGTGAGTTTGTACCGCCGTTACAAAGCAATCAGGTGATAAGCGAACAGTCCCAGTTCTGCCCGTCCTATACTTTTACAGTGCACGTGCAGAATGATCGGGTCGCTTTAACAATCTTTCCCTGACTCGCTAGACTGTTGAATCCGATTTGGTTCCGACGTGGTCGAAACCACGCTAGGCAAGCTTGTGGGAGGTGCACGACCCACCCTTGCCTAGTGAGATCGAGCTCCGGTAGTTGTCAAAGGACGCTGCTCAACGGGATGTATTGGGCATAGCAGAGAAGCTGCAGATCCTAGAAGCCACCCCTC
The DNA here is from genome assembly GCF_028453695.1 of Augochlora pura. Taxonomy (NCBI): domain Eukaryota; kingdom Metazoa; phylum Arthropoda; class Insecta; order Hymenoptera; family Halictidae; genus Augochlora; species Augochlora pura. The sequence continues at coordinate 18,552,534 of NC_135781.1, forward strand.
TCCCCGTTGCTCCTCGAGGCCTATGCACCTTGGATGAGGAGTGAGAAGTTTCGATCAGAGAGCCAACGTCGTGTCGCTCATGGAACAGATCTGCTGGAGATTTACGACCTCCAGTAGACGAGTGCCGAACAGAAGTGCATCTCTCAAGCCAGGACTGCCCGCAAATTCGACGGAATATTCCGAATCTGCGTGGCGCGGCCGTTTGTCGACCGTCGTAATATACACGACGAGACATCGGCTGTCCTTGTCTAGAGAGAGCGAGACCGTGGTTTCGGAAACAACGTACGATCCACGCGCTCGCCGCCGAATGCTTTCCTTGTCTTTCCAAGGAGGCATCGGTGCGGCCAAGCAGCTGGCTCACTCGGTATGGTTTAACGACTGAGTGCCCCCCCTCCCCCCCTTCTCGCTGGAGCACGCGTTTCGCTGCTGACCAGCTGAGATGCAGAACAAAATAGCTGAATTGACATCTTTATTAATTTTGCTGGTGGCTCCGGCCAATATTTCTTATTGCAAAGGACCTGGAGCGGCACCTGGGCCAAACAGACCGCGCCAGAGAAGGCGAACCAGGAGACCACAGGGAGCGAATCCGGCCCTGCAGAAGTGCACCAATAAATCGCCTGGGTTAAGAGCTAACCAACAAGAGTAGATTTTGTTCAAGACCTTTCACACTCTCCTATCCCTCAGTACCGAAACACGTTAGAGTCACGGTCAGCCGATCTCCTAACAAGGACGTTGCATCGAATAAAAATTTGGATAAAAATTTGTCCTATTAAGACTTTATTCAAATACGATTTGAATAAAAATGATAGAAGAGACAGCGTTTTTTTTCATACTTTACGAACTTATTTCTTACGTACTCCTTTTTATAATTATCTTCTTTTCAAATATTGCAGCGGAAAATCTATTACTTTTGGTTATATTGATCAATGATGTTGAACTATTTTGTATCAACACAATTTATTCGATAGTGAAAAGTAAAATTTTATTCGTTAATCTTTATTTCCTAACCATCATACAAATAAAATTTTATCCAGTTCTGTTTACATAATCAGTACCTGACCACTAAAACTGAAATACTTTGAAGAATAAATTGCAACAACATTGCATATAGATTTCTCAGTGCGATAATATTTTTCTTAAAAGAAAACTTTAATTTCGCCATATTATTTTCACAACAACAAAAACATCTTATCGGAAAAACTATTATTATGAATATACACAGAGTGCCCACCATCGGTGGTGCAACTGGAAAGGGGGTGTTTCTACACGAAAAAACAAATCAAATTTCAAGTATAACATTTTCTTTCATTTCAACTGTAGAAATATAGCTAACTGTAGAAATGAGAGAAACGGATAAAAGTTAGTTCCATTAATATCTTTCAGTTTCATCCTTACCCAAATCAAAGTACTATCATTTTTACTATTATTAATAAGTAGCATGAAAACGTCTCAATGATGCCAACAGAATGCATACAATTGACAGTTGTTTAACAACGCAGACTAATTCTCATGATGATACGAAATAGTTCTGCTTTTGCGCATACGTTATTTTTATTCCCGGTCGTAGACATAATGAATGATTCGCGGGGATCCATGAAAAATCGTCTGTAGCGATTTGTTAAGTTTTCTACGAGCTCGTTGACATTAACATGGCCGGTTAATGGAGAATTAATTGCACTCCTGTGTACGCTAACTTGCTAGACTCGATACTATCTCGCAGCTGACAAACTAAGATTAATTTATTTGCTGCACAAGAATATTCTGGAACGTGAGGATTGCAGTTTCTTCGATAGCTACCATGGGAAGATAGGTAGCTTTTTGCCTGATGATACATCAAATGGAAAACTCCGAAGAAAGTTGAGGATCCCGATAATCTTATGTGATGGCGGCATTTGATCAAAGGTGAAATGAATAATGTCGTCGTTGATGGCAGGAGAAATGAATAGTTCGCGACGCAGGATTGAATACACTTAAAACCGGTACCCAATACCTGCAACTCTACACAAAGAGAGTTGTTTTACTTAAAACCATGCTGTTCTATTTTTATCACCGACGAGTATGCTTAACCAGTTTCATTAAATGCGTGCGAACTTTCGTGACTCGAACTTTCAAATTAATCTTACGCATAAATTAGAAACACGACTCAGATTATTCTATAAGTTTATAATGAAGATTGGAATGCTATTTAAATTTCGACGAAGTTATGTAAAAATATAAAATTTATAAGCAAATTTATAAAAAAGATAAAATTTATGAAATTTTATCAAAATGATTGATACATAATTTTATTGACATAAAAATTTCATACAATTATTTAAAAATATAAGACCAATGTGTAAATCTGAATAAAAATCGAATTTATATATAAATTGCTAATAAAAGTTAGGATTTTATATAAGTTTATATGAAAGTGTAAGATTCATAAGTAAATAAAATTTATTTGTTTTCTACTGTAAAGGTTAGAAATTAAAAAATTTCTATAAATCACTTTAACTGAAATTGTTATTCGTGTCCTTCGAAGTTAGAAGATAATAGATTGCGACACTTCTTGGCATTTATTAATATCGTGAATTATTTGAAAGCTGAATCTCGGTTGATCAGTCTGATCTTGGTATATTAATCTCATTCAAAGAAGTATATAATTTCATGCTGATGTATACGATTGCTGGAGTAGGTACTTGGCATAATCTTTCACTTCGTGATCACAAATTACGATTCTGATTTACGACGCACGATTAATCGCAGATTATTAATTTCTGGCTCTGTATTTATTGATTCTAAAACTAATAATCTGTATTCGCTCTTTTTACTATCAGAGATTTCACTAAGATTTACAATAATTAATTCTCTCGATTTCTATTTCTTTAACGTACCTAACGTGTACAGAAAATCAAATTTTTAAGACTAATCTTACATATTTTCCTTTTCCTTTAAAAAAGTCTATTTTTTTAAAGCTTCCGTCGCACACTTTTTTTATATACTACACCTGAAATTTATAGTTCTCGTTAGAAATAGGTTAATTTCTAGTGTAATCAGCTCTATCTAGTTATTTTTGGGCATCACTGGCCCATGCCGTTGTATAATTAGAATGCGCGTGCGTTGATGAGTTGTAGCGAGTCTATTGTTCCCTAAATGCGATTCTTCCTTCTTCTTGAGCCAGCAGTCGTACGCGCAACATGTGGTTTGATCTTGTCCGTAATAAAATATTAGTATTTACATATATACATATTAGTATTTCTATTGTATGTTATATATGTATATATAAGTAGTCACGTTAAGTTCGAATATTCATTCTTTTTAATTACTTCTTAATTTTGCGTATTCCACAATAAAATCCTGACAGTTCTATTGTGCTCTCTAAAAGCAAAATTAATTACGAGAATTCATAAAAACGGTGTTCCAAATTGCAAAAAAAAAAAGCGGTGAGCAACATCTGCTGCAAGGACCCACCATTAAGAATACAATAATCCATACAGACAACTGCATCTTAATTTATTGCTTTATTACAGAATGTAATTTATTACTTCGTTCCTTAACACTGTTCCATGTAATTGATGATCCGTACACCGGCCGTAAGATGGTCATCATCAGTAGTCTAATATCTTTTATGGGAAATTCAGTTAGTCGTGACGAGGGTTAGCCGCGTCGAGATAAAACCATTGCGGGAAACGACTGCCCTAAATGAACCAAAAGATGCAGACCGAACCTTCCGTGACATTATGAGCTACCATAAATCACTCGTAACCAGAAACCTTTTAAACACGTGCGTTACGTGCACGCGTACCAACAGCGTCAAGCAATTAGTTGCTGTCATCCGTGACGCTAGAAACGAACGGTTCGCACTTTGCGCCGTCTCTAAACGTATATCTCCTTATCTGAAAGTTGTCACTAAAGATGGGGATCAAGTTCAGCACGTACTCGATAGAAGTCAGTTCTAGTGCGAAATTTCGTGTGGGATTCGATCGCTGTTTTTCGATGATCCAGATGCCAAGATCCGAATGATCCTGATCCATACTTTTGAATTTCCTGGATATTCATTAGTAAACTGTGGCTCTTCATTCATTTACGACAAAACTGGATCTGTCGAATGCACAAAAGACAATACTTTCGAAGTATGTAAAGAGGTTATTATGTTCTATTCGACTTAATGTAGATAATTGTAATTGTTTATAGAGGTCAGCTGTCTACTCAAGAAACTTTTGCACTAAACATTTGGTATACTGGATAAGTATGACGATGTAAGAAATAAAATGATTTGGAAGTACAGATTTTCTTTGACACATCTAATAGGCAACTATAATATACTTCTGTATATTTTTATATAATGCAATATAATTGTATTCTATACTAGTATATTATACTGTAGCATTGTATACATGTTACAGATATTGTACGAAAGAAAACCTGCACATGCAGATACTTTTATAATAGATACAAGGAATATTATGTTGTATACATATAATATATGCAAGCATTTATTTTTCTGTAATTATTGTAACGTCAAATGGAATTAACAGACATGTAAATATTTCTTCCCTCCTTGTAACAATTGGAATAATGCTCATACAATGTTGAACTTTGCGATATGTATGAGCATAGTTACTCCTAAACAGTTTCTTATAACATGAATACTGTCAGATATGCTCAGTAATGTTGAATTGTTTATAAGATATAAATATAGTCTTAACTCACATTACTCGGAGAATATTCTCAGAATAAGTACCAAAAAGTCCAACATATTTATTAACAAACTAGCAAGTGACGTTTTAATTTGAAAAAAATTATTTTTTAACGTTCTACAATTATCTTTGGTTTTCTTAAAGATCTATTTGCAGTACGTAAATTATTTATACAAGAATGGACTTACACTGAGATTGGCTTTTAAACCTTCCAATTAATAATTAAAATATAGAAGCATCGAATCGTGTTTAAAGGGCCCATAAATATACAAATTAGTGAACAGTTTCCCATAGAACTAACCGAATCTCGAAGACTACTGCTTCGCATGATTTATGATACAACCTAATGATTAGACTGTAGTCTTTAGACGCAGCAGTCGCTGAATAAGGCGAAGTTAGGATATTTTGAAGCTAGCAATGAGTAATGTGGCGAAAGCCGACTAGAAAACAAACATACAAGTCATAGAGATGAGTTTCAAAGTCTGTTGGCTGCCGCAACTCATAAGTAATGATGTTTCATTTCCCGTATTCGCAGTGCACTCGAAATTCAAGCTATACTCGGACTTCAGGAGCGTTTCTAGCGTTCAAAAGAGAGTCTAGAAGCTGTCACTTACTTAATCGTCCAGTATCTCCGGTGCATCGTACTGCACAATTTTGATCGACAGCCGACATCCTTTTTAATTAGCTTTGCCGCGTTTCCTCCTTCCGGTCGAAATCATCTCTCTGTTACTAATTGTATACGGCACACGTTTCTCGGCAACTTGATGCAATTAAACGCGAACCGTAAGATAAGAATTTTGAAAAACGCTGAGGCGTTTCACTGTTTAGCAACAGAATTCTTTCAGTTGCACGCGGAACGCGTCTACATAAATGTTCCGCGGAATTAAAAACGAAACGAGACGGAAAATTACGGAAATGATTAAAAAATGTACCTATCATCTTCGCAACTAAGGTTTCGAAGCAAATCGCTACCTGTTTCTTCGTTAACCTTGTAACAACATCTGATTCGAAGTATGTAGTTCTGAGTTCTAGAGTTGCATGCTTGTAAATTATAATTCAATTAATTCTGGTAGGAATAAAATGATTTCATTAATTAATTCTTATCGGTCCTTAATTTGTTCCTTGGAGTAACATCGGCACTAGCAGTTTCCTAATAATTCTTTTTTTTTTAAATTGTAAATTAATAGTTAAGAATTTCTTAAAAAATTGATCACAAACTACAATAACCTCCACCATAGTCCTTCAAATTATTTATATTAATATAGTGTACTAAGAAAATTATTGTGGCATTTACTCCAACGTATAGTATTTTCATTTCGTGTCGTTTTCGTATTGTATACATGAGACATTAAGTAAGTATCAATTTACATTAAGTAACATATACATTAAGTAAGTATCAATTCGTAAGTATCAATTTAAGAGTGTAAAAGTTACTTTGAAAAATAATCTAGCAATTTTTCGTGGTGCCTCAGAGTAAATAAAATGTTAGCAAATAAAAGCTATTGTAATAAATGTTTTAATAAATAAGATGTTAATAGTTGACTTTAATGCTCCCTCTTTCGAAAGTGAAAGCCTAAGATGAAATTAAGTAAATTAAAAATAAGGTTGCTAGCGTCATTCCACTAAGCAAATGTAACAAATTAAACAAATTGTGGAACATACTATTTATTAAAAATCTCCACAAAATGAACACGATGAACAAATGAGGATTGAATAGCTTGCTCAAAAAACTTTCAATGGATTTAAACAAACACATTTTTGTAACATGTATGCAACTGCGCTTTACGCATGCATCGTTACAAATACACGAGGCGCATCTGCTTCACAAATTCGTTGAATTGTTTCGAAAACGAATTCTCCTGATCGCGATGTATGAAATCGGTAAAAATAATTTTGTATGCCGTATTAAATGAAACCTTAAGAGTACGTTGCGACTAAAATAGCATGCCATAAAGCGTCAACGCGAATCAAGTATCGTTTCGATCGGTCACGATGGAATTTCTATTGGCCCGAGTTTATTGCCAGGTGATTTATGAATGTTTCCTTATCACACCGCGACGTCCGAATATTAAATAAGCAACAGGCGTAGATACGTACACGGCGGCAAGCGCCACATACTAGACGGCGAATACGTAAAGGATAATATGTAATACCGGGTAACAAGAAACGCGTTCAATTACATGGAAGCTTAGGAAGTAAAAGTAATTTAATCTGGAATTTCGTTGCACGTTCAATCGACGCGAGTTCTTACATGTTCGTCCACGCTTTCTATAACGAAAATGTGGACACGTCTTAATTTCATGTCTGCGTTTATGAAGTATCGCTATAATCGCGATAACAAAATTGTTCTATATCTAATCTACTTTTCCCATAATCAAGCTTTTGATTACTCAAACTTACGATTTTTAATAAATGAAATATTTTATTTTATTAATCCATTGCTAGAGCATAAAGTAAATATTTTATTTTAAAAATGTAAAATATGAAATAAGATAATCTAAAGTTAAAATATGAAGATAGATATTTTACTGTAATAATCTAAAGTAGAATATCTTTTATTACAATAATATAAAGCGTAAAATAGAAAATAAATTGTGAAAATAATTAACGAAGTAACGTATTTAACAAATCATAACGTTTGCATATGAAATATGTTCGATTTGACATACCATTTGATTTGATTTCTCTATAAATATTAGCCAACTCCGAATATAACTCGGAGATGTTTAATCGTCCCGCTATAATGCTGTCATTTAGTGTCGCCCGCGTCGCGCACGCACAACATCGACGGGGTCGCATTAATTATGCTTCCCCCATCGGGTTCACCGGCCTATTTTCAACTGGTCCATTTGCACGACGAAGGAATCCAGGCTTCGCTGCACCCGTTGCACCGTGATTTACTCGTGTCCCTGTATCAGTCGATATACACGCGCCCGTAAACGAGGCGAACGATGGCGCCCCGTCGAGCGAGAAAGTACGATCGCGGACGGCTGACGAAATGGCAAAAAAGTTGGAAGATTTTAACGATCACACGTGCAGCGTGAACTGCGCGGTGCAACGAGTTTAACGAGCTCGATGTTCCGTTAATCCCCCGGTCCTTCCGATCGGGAACGCTTAGTAGAACACCGCTTCGTTTCCACCCAGTTCTTTTTACGAGCGAAGATTTAGGATGCCGCGTGACGAGTCGGATTATTAGCCTATTCTGGTCTCTCTAGTTTCCAGCAAAAGACTGTCGGCAGATCGGTATCGCTTTAACCCTCATACGATTCTCTGAAATAGCTACAAGGAACTCTGCCGTGCAATATCTCACTAATTTTTATTTCCCGCTTGAATTGATGTTAACAATCTGTTATGTCAGGTACCATTCAAAATAAGTAGCACAGCGAATAAATGTAACTAATTTATTATATCATTTTTATGTCCTCCAGATGTACGTCTAGTTTTTAGAAATCACGTTGCGTGCGCTTCTCAATTTTTTATTTATTTAACCCTTTACCGAGCCAACTCTTTCACAGTTAGAATTATTAGAAGTGTCTCGATTGTAACAATTTCTTCGAACGAAAGGACAGTTTATATTTATTATACGCCAATGTTTGCTAGAATGTTCAGATATCGATAACAGAATCACTTATTTTTATTTACACCTTAATTGCGGACATTCTAGTTTGTGACAACAATAAAGTTACGGGGTCCTTCAGATTTTCGATTAAATATATTGTTTATGAGATGAATATAATATTAAATTTTGTATGGAAAATAAATGTGACATGTACTGCACATTTTGTTTTCTAGAAAAAGTGAAAGAAACTTAATACCTTCTGTAAATAATGATTGATTTGGAATAATGAACTTTAGAGACTCGTTAAAAAATTTTTTGTGCAACCTCTTTGAAGTCTTACAACGTCAGAGATGTGTAACAGTATGCGACAATAGATATGTGATAAATGAGTGTGACTCATGAAAAAAATATGAGATATGCAGAATAAATAAAATAATAAAATAATTTTCTGAAAGTGGTAATGGTACAAATTTAGTTATAATAGATTTTTAATAGAAAAGACTATAATTAATTTTAAATAGGGGCAAGATACGTATAGTCCTCACGCGACAAGACGGCACCTTTGTGTTTACATTTCTCTTCTTATTAACTGCAGCAGTAAGGCAGTTAGTAAGAGGGGGAATGTAGACATAAAGATGCCCTCGTGTCGGGCGAGGACTATAGAAAGTGAATTTTTAAACTCGATTTTCTTGAGAAATAAATCTCAAACGGAAGAAAGTTGTTCAGCATTGTTATCATATTTTGTAATAAGGTAACCGCTTGTATGCCTTTCAGAGACACTCTGTATAATCTAGCCTGTGCGTTAAGACCGTTGAAATAATTATGGTGAAAATGGCTGTGTAAAAACAAATTCTTCCGCTTTAAATGTCGGTTTTATCTAGACAGTAAAATCCTTAAGAGGATGGTGAAATTGAGTGCGTAATCTATTGTCGTGAGATTTTACGCGAGAACGATGTTATAATTTGATACCTCTTAGCGGTAAGAACCCCTTTGTTACCTTTGCGACCAATTTTACGACGTCCGCCCACGGGTTACATTAACATTCGCATTACATCGTCATTATCTCTGTCATTCGGCGGCGCTATTACCATTATTACTTGGATCCTTGCCGGATCATTATCAAGTATTATAAGGCTCGCGTTTCTCTCGTGGGAAGAAGAAATTCTAAAGTGTATCCTTGTTCCTCGATCTCGTGTCAACGTTGATTTATTTTACAGTCTCGCGCTGTCGTCGTTGATGACCGGATCGTTTGAACTGAAATGCGCAGAAAATTGCTCTTAGATACCTTTCATAACTTTCAAAGTCTGACATCTGTCTTATGTCATAATCTATTGAGCGAGAAATCAAGGGAGGAAAGTAAAAGTAACCTTCGCCTGCAACTCTTCGAGACCGAGGGTGGAAGAAAGCTTGTGTCGAATGCTTTACAGTAGAAAAAAAGTACTGTCGGTGTAAAAAGTCTTTGTTCATCTTTTGAAATGGAATGGTATTTTATAATTGAGCCAAACGATTGGTATTATATTGAGATGTTAAACAGATTGGTTTATTAGACAATGCCTAGAACATATATTTTAAAAACTTCAATTATTTGGAATGGCGAAACAAGGTAAAACAGTCACATTCTTTTAACCTTTTTATCTCGGCCTATAACATAAATCTAATAAAAAAAGACATTATTATCTACTTTTTATATCATCCTAATCAATTGCAATTTTTGAAAACCATTTTTTAGCCATTATTGTCTAGAAAACTAAAGGCTTTAGCGCATTCCAAAACAATATATCTCATCTGATCCAATTTTTACAAAATTTTTTTACAAAATTATTCTACAAAGAAAAATTAAAAATTGCTTTAATGAAAAGATACCGTTAATATTAATTATATTTATAATTATTAGAGTGAGGACTTTTTGCACCTACAACAAAATTAAATGTGCACAATTTAACACTAGAATTACCAAACCAATAAAAATGACTAATTTCTGACTTTTTCTTTCACAGTTCTTGATATGACGAAAACCTTTTTAGAAGAAATGTTCATTTACATTTCTTTATTGAAACATATATTATAATATAATATAAATAAATGTTAGATTAACTTGCTAGAAAATGTGCAGATAATTTTTTCCAAAGTAGTAATTAGGTGGAATGTCAAAATAAATAAAAAACTTGCGATACTTAACTATTTTTGTTGAGTTCAGTTAGAAGATGCAATTAAAAAAATGTTGATGGGATAATTAGTGTTCTATCGTATTTATTGTTGGAACATGCGAAAAATGTTCAAGACAAAACTAATTTGCATCAACTGCAAAATGTAGGAGCTAAATTTCTCTCTTTTTACAGAACGACTTTAAGAAGTTGGAAATATAACGTAGTACAAACACATCTTGATCGCAGAACCTAACCGTCGATAAATCAATAATAAATCAATAATAATTAATAAATCAACGGTCGGTTTCTACATAAGTAAAACAATAAATAGAAGCACTGATATAGACTACAGAACGATTAAACAAAATTATTCAGAGGGAATTTAAAAAAAAAAGATTTAAAAAAAACACATTAACATTATTCTTTTGCTTCTCCTCTGGTTAAGTTCACTTTATATCTTCTCATATTAACAATTGTGCTTTGCGTTATTAGCGGCATTGTTATTTTTTACATCTAATTCGTGAAATCCTTATTGCTTAAATTTTAAGATTAATGGACTTATACTGCTTCGCTTTCAACCCATTCACGTGTCGATATTTGTCAATTCTCTGAATCTTTCTACCCTTCCTCGATAAAATCGAAGTGAGGATTACGTTCGAAAGGCCACGTCGAATCGCGGAAGGGATCGTATTCTACCAGTAGAATCTAGAAGGCAAACCCTCCTAGACGAACTCCATGGCTTCGTGACTCCGTACCTTCGGGCCACGAGGTGCATTACCTTCCAGTCGCATAGAACTTATGTAACGTCGACACTTATGCGCGCATCGGCTCTCTTTCAACGACTCGGATAATTGATAGTCCGAGTTTCCCCTCCGGGACTATTTCCTTCCACATTCTTCCTCCCAAACACCTTCGTTCACTTCTGCTTCGTCTCACTCCCCGACTCGTCGTTCCGTCTCTTATACCGGGTGTCCCAATTCCTTAAAGCATCCCGTTCACCCCCTATAGTGAAAACATGTTCACTTAAAAATGTGAGAGAACGTTTATCTAGAACTGATCACAATAATTGAAACAAAGTAATTATATCAGTGTACAGAAATTGACAAACAGTAACTAGGCGAGTGTATAGAAATTAACACACATCAGTAACTAGATAAGTTTGAATAACTGATACGCAGTTATTAAAAAAATGAAAACTCAATTACTGCGTGGTAGTTATTCAAACTTATATTTGCACAGTAACTCGCTCAAAAAGGTTTCGTACACTCTGTTAAACATTTTGTGTTCTATACATAGAATATATAGCGATATAGGTAAAAGAACTATTTAATTCGTCGATTGTTCGGACGTAACTTTTAATGGGCACAGTAACTGGCACACTGACCTTAGTGAACGATGTACTCCTATGAGAAAAATAAGAGAATATGCGAGGTTACGGATCGGTGCATAAAAGTTGAGTTTTTTGAAAGTTCGAGGATAGGAAATATGTAGTATGATCAATTAGTTTGTATGCAAGTAACAGATCGGAGATGATACGGCATTGATCAAGGAGCATCAATCCCAGTCGTAGTAAGATGTTATCGTAATTACCGTATAAGATTGATATAGGTGACTCGGTGAAACAAGATGGTAAAACTTGGAAATCCCTGTTGAATATTCTCAATAAACGCGAGTGATATTTTCTCTAAAAAACCCATATATATATTCGTATTCGAAAGTGGGACAAACTAAAGCCGAAGTGTACTTAGGATAAATGTCTCAATCACCTTAAACTCATTGCATAACTTTAATTAATTATTTCAAAAATTGTTTAACCTAAAAATAATTCCAATTTGCATCATAATAATACTAAAGATCCCTTTCCTTAAAGAAAATGTTTTTATATTCAATTTTATGCGTCAGTTGCTAATTAATTGAAAATGTATAAGGAAGTGCAATGTCCCTATAATAGAAATTTAAAAAAATCTTCGTGTCCGCATGACTGTCGCAAACACGATCCAATAAGTGTCAGTTGAACAAAGAAAAGAAGTAGGTGATTGTACAATTTAATATATCCGTAATACACACAAATGGTTTGCAATGTAATGTTTCTTGTAATATGGATAAATGTCGCTGTTAAACAAGACAGAAGGATGAAACTACTTTGAGACAAAGAATGGAAACATTAGCATTGTAAATCCGAATATTCATAAAGTTTCAACGATTTGTTCCTATATTAACAATAGGAAGCTAGACATTCGAGATGGTCAAGATGGATGAGATACACCCTGTATTTCCTCACACAGCTTTTACTTTTTCATCTTTTCCTTCCAGTCCTCGGTTTTTCTCTCTGTTCTCTTTCGCGACGTTCTCTTTCTTCGGCTTCTCCGCAACTCGACCTTTCTCCTCGTTCCACGCTGCCACACGCCTTGCTCGTTTTATTAATCCTCCTCGCAGATGGAACCCGATTCGCCCTCGCGGCACTAGTATCAATTGAACCGTCCGGTTAATTGAATCGAAGACACCGACGTGATCTCTAATTTACGGGTCGTTGATAGGTCGTGATCCTACCGCGTAACCAATATGAGAATCATCCGGTGGAATGTTCTTCCCGTGTCCTAAATTATCGTTATCGTTGCTCTTTAAGGTTCGTTTATGTTCGGGCTGCAATGAACGACCCAAGCGACAATGCTTGATCACTGCTTATTTATAGTTTTAGTAATGCAGCTTTTGCCGCGTTGATTAATCGTTAGATGACGGATTTAACGAATTTATGAAAAAGCATGAAACAATCAAATACAAAAACATTGAAAACATCCACCAAATTTAAAAATAGTGTTGGTCCAGTTCCAAGCTATGAAAATAATTATGGAACAAAATAAATATGTACGTAAGTTAAGTAAGTTTCAAAAGTTTCCTTTTCTAATCTTTCCTTCCATCATTTAGACGCCGCTATTCTAACGTACCATTAATATAGCTCCAGTATAAATATCCTTTTACAGCTTTCCTCGCAGCTCCAATATAAACATGCATCCCTAATTGGTTTCGAAAATATGGTTTTCGCTTTCTGGCTTTTCGGGGTTATAGCTCTTAATTATAATCCGCTGTAAGTGATGAAGTTGCGATTAGGCGTTTTATTAGATCCGATTGTATCGGATCAAAAGGGCAAAGGAAACTTGGCTAACGAATCGACGGCCTCTGCTGCCTCTGTGTCATCCTCAACCAAGACCGTGTCATCTCCTCGATGTAGAAAGAATGTCGAACGAAGAGACGTTTAAATAAATTTATATTTAGTATCTCAATTCAATTGCTTTCAGTTTCGATCACGGTGAGAGTGATCGAGCGAGTTTCCATATTTAATTACCGGGTACAATGCTGGTGCGATTAGAATGCGGATTTTATGCACTCGTGAGAAAGTGAACTGGTAAAGCGAAAGAAATAAACTTCCGTTAGTAATTTATCATTTCATAATTTTATGCCATCGCATTAAAGTGAAACTGCAAGTAAATAAAATATTGTCTCGTTGCTATTATTTGCCGATATTCTGTCCTTTATGTTGCCATTACGTTAATAAAGAAAAAATCTCCGGTAAGAGTGATATGTCGAGCTTAATCCCAATTGATTTTCGTCTCGTTTTATTTCATCAATTTAAAATTAAGCGTAACTTTCCCTTAGTATTAAATGTGCGTTTAATAGTTACTATTAAACGCCCCAGCTTTTATTACTAACGTCAATGTCTAGTCGTTAAATATTCATTATGTACACTTATCGACAAAAGTTATGGAACAGATCACACAGGTGTTTATTCTCGTATCTAGTAAACCTTGCTAACATAGGATAAAAACTTGTGTCATGTCGTCAGAAACATTGATTTTACTTTTTCATAACTTTTTAATTGTTCATTTCCATTGTATTCTTTCATTTTTAATTTTTATTACCTTTCTCACTTTTTATATGTAGTATAGCAGTATCGTAATATAAACAATGTAACACTGGGATACGTACTTTTAGTTTAATATATTGAAATCTAATTTATTGAAATATGCGATTTTACTCGTATGTTAACGGTAGGTAAACGTTCTTAACTTTTACCGGCAAGTGTATACAGTACATGAGACAAGGTATTTCGGAGTCGCTCAAAGCAGTTGAGTAATGACATGAGAGCTGAGAAGCGTGATCTTCCTGGACAGGAACCTGTCGATGTTGACCTTGCGATCACGTGACGATCGTGAAACGCCAAAGCCTATTACGCCGATCGATTTCTACATCTAACTCGGTTATCCACGGCACATTATGTTTGACATTCGGTTGATGTGCAACGTTTCCCTCGGATTCCTGCACGGAACCTTCGATTTTTGTCGAGTTCTTTTCATCGACTAGCTACCAGTACTGGTTAAACCTGAATTTCTTTCTCCGTCAAAGAACTGTAATTTTCCTGTGATTGCACGCGCCAAATTACGTTCTTTCGCCCGACGAAATTGCATTTCCGATATTTCAATTTGGATGCCTACAGTGATCTGAAACTCGTAATTGGAGAAAGTTGTTTCTTTTAACGACAATCGGCGCAGTCACAATGTTTTCCAACGTTAAAAATCTCGGTGTCAAAGCATCGATCAGGTTTCACGTGAAAATGTCACATTCATTCGTTTCCTGTTACAATGATCGTTCGTTAACGAATAAAGATACGTTATGTTATTTACATTACTACATTTTATATTTATATAAACATTACATTATACATTATATGACTATTATGTTACATTATCAAGATATATTGAGTAAATATTTGAGATACCCTATAGACACCACTGTAAGAAGAAGATGCATTGCGCTTAAGCGACATTGAGTAAAATCGTGAATCACGATGCTGGCATTTGGTATGATAACAACTCTGCCTTATCCTCGCAATTATGATAATCGCTGATTGTTTTTGAATTCCAATATCAAGGTTGCGATCGTCAACAGTGATTTCACTGGACGCACAGAATTTTTAGCTGACCGGTATACGTAGTCGTGTCTCGTTACCTTATCCACGCGGTGATTTCCTTTCACGGATGCTCGATTCGCAGCCCGCATTCGCTGCCATCTGAACCATGCGACACACTTCGACCTTGATTTTATCGGAGATTACATCTCCGCCGATCGATCATTCGTCTGTATTTAGTGGAGTTAAAGTGATCCCGAACGTGTCCGATCTGACCAGAAAGATGTCTTATAAATCCTATTTTATTTTCAACCCCGTTGGTCTTCGAGTATGCTATGTAGATCGTGCATTTTTATGCAAAATGAAAAAATGATGTGTATCGATAACATGAAACAAAGATCTAGTAGGAATGACATTCTTCGATTAATAATTCAAATAAGTCGTATACAGGGCGATTTACCCAAGAGATCTGTCACCCAAATCACTCGAAAACCATTTCTCCTATAGACAACTGTTTCTATAGGAATCTTTTTCTACAGGGTGTCCAAAAAATATCTCGCAATGGGATATACGTTTAAATAATCAGTTTACACCACATTACGTTTTTATAGAAATTTGAAGATTACTTTGAATATTACAACTTACGATTAAAAAGTTTGAAGTAAGCTTCAGCAATATACAGGGTGTCCCAAAAATGTCTTGCAAGCGGGAGATGGGAGGTACCTGTGATCATTTGAAGTAAGTTTTTCTATCTCATTCCCGGTGCGCGACGGAAAGAGAGGTCCGCGCTCCGATTTTGAGCCGCGTTCGAAGTAACAAACAAGGATTTTAGAAATGTCCTATAATGTCAAAAATTTCACAAATATTATTAATGAAAAACTCACTCATTCAGTTGTAAATTTTGTAATCCAGAAGTTACGGGTCCAGAACTTACACCGTGTTGCAGTTTGGAAGTGCTGTTTTTCGTCAGAGCATCTTAGATTTCTTTAAAACCATAGTCTGCGTTGCTATGACGATCGACATAGTCTGCGTGAAGATCTTCGTGCACACCGTCAGTTTCGTTCCAGATTTCATCCCTATAACTTCGCCGTTTTTTAGAATGTACGCGCCGCGACAACGGTACAAGATATTTTGAGTGTTTGTGCAATACCTCCATGGAGGCATAATTCGTGATCAGTGTGGAATAATAGTGCAGTGAAAGTGAACGTTAGTGTAATCTGTGTAGTTTAAATACATGGATTACAACTTCTGGATTACAACATTTACAACTGAATGGGTGAGTTTTCCATTAATAATATTTGTGACATTTTTGAAATTAATAGGAAATTCATAAAATCTTTGTTCGTTACTTTGATCGTGGTTCAAAGCAGTCGCCACCCGATTTCAGTCAGCCGGCTCGCGCGCGTAGCAGCAGGTTTAATTCTCATGCGCGTGCGGCAATTTTATTCATTAACAACTCGTAAACGAAGCCGCGGATTGCATTTTTGCTAAGGAAAAAGTTACTTGAAATGATCACAGGTTCCCCCCCATTTCCCACTTGCGAGACATTTTTGGTACACCCTATATATTGCTGTTCGAACTTTTTAATCGTAAGTTATAAAATTCAAAGTAATCTTCAAATCTCTATAAAAACGTAATGTGGAATAAACTGATTATTTAAACGTATATCCCATTCGATAGCCTACCATTTTTTTTGTAACTATTTTTTTACAGAAAAAATGGTTTCCGAGTAATTTTGGGATGCAGTTTTTTGTACACCATCCAGTATATTGCAACTAAATTGCTAAATTCTCGTTATGTTTTTATTGTTTCGTGTTAGAATTGTTTACAATTTCTTTCAGCAATTTTATCCAATGTCATTTTTATGGTATTTTTTCTGGACGCACTAATATTTCTTTAATTTTTAATAAAACATTTAAAAATCTGAATTAAAATTAAACCTAATGACGAGACTGACTACGTTTGGATATGTTACAATTTGTGTTATAATATATTGTTTGAATAAAATAATTTATTCAGTGTTTCTTAACGGAAGAGTCTTCATAATTTGAACAACTGGAAAATAAAAAATATAAGATTGCTAATTTAGGTTGATACGGTGGGTTAAATGTTAATCGTCAGATATAATTTACGAGCTATTAATTACTTTTATGCAAATCGAAAGAGGATTTTATTCTTTTGTTATCAGAAAGTAAGGCAAAGATAAATGATAACACCTATAAAACAAAAATTGTCAAAAATTGTTAATAAATGTAGTTGTGAAATGAACCGCATAATTTTCGAATAACTGTTTATAAAATTCCATTCAGTTTTTAAAATTAATATGAATTTTATTACAGACAAGGAAATTTCATTTGCGAAAAGGTGAATGTGATCTACAAAATGATTTATTTGAAATGCTAGGAAGTGAATGAGACAAATTGATGAATAAAATGTTAATTCTCTTTGCAAAGAGGTGAACCATGATCTATAAGAGAATTAATTTTATTTTCAAAGAGGTGAATACGATCCAAAGGAGGATTATTTTCGAATGCAGAACCGGTATAATATTGTAGCTTTTTTTAGAGATTACAGAACGTGCAAAACAAATTCGCTTAGCCAGTAGAGGTGTGTCAACTTCATCGCTATTCGTAACGAGACAGCCGCAATAAAGCCAACTCACGACGCACGCGCAATTTGCTGGCGAATTAGCGCGTTAGTTGTAATGCACTTACAAAAGGGGAAAAAGAAGGTGCGGGGGATCAATGCTTACCGATTGAGTGACGGTTACTTCGATTACGCTCGTGCAGAATCACGCGTTTCGTCCACTTAAGCCTTGTCCGCTGTTCATCCTCCTTTTTTGTCATCCGGTTCCTTTACCGACCGAGCTGTTAAGCCGATTAACCTAGATTTGTTGTACCGGCACACGTAGGATTACCACGTTCTGCTCAATACCGCTAATGCACTCGGACAGAATTTTTAATTAACACCGTGTGGACCGCCTTGTCAAGCAGACGTGCCATTCATATCTGTTGATGCCCGGGAAACGTCCAACTGTTTTCACTCCCACTCGGCTTTCCTCGCTGTGCAGCCAATAAACGGATCGTTTATTTCGAATGTTTGCGGCGTTTCCATCGGCCGAAAAATCCTGTTGGGTCTACTTTGGTTGATCACTTTAATCCTATAATGAATTGACATCTATTTACGCACGTACAGGCACTAGCAATCAAACACCTGTTTTAGATCAAATCAGAATGCGTTTTCGGTGTCATGAGTGAATTTGCATCAGTTTCGAAGTAAGTGTGATTAGTAGAATAGGAATTTAAAAAAACAGGAATAAGAATGAAATTAACTTCTTTCTCGAAGAAGTTTAGGTACTTTAAAATGAAATTTGGACACTCATACAAATGTACACTTTGGTACAATTTAATATTTGTTTGAGGAGTTAGGATACGCCAATCATTAGTACAGCAAATAAAATTTTATTTATTTATTTATTTATTTATGTATTGAAGCTTTAAATCAGATTATTTCTTATGGAACAGTGTCTGAGAATTACATAAAGGCGAACTAATATAAAGAGGATAATAGTACATATCCTTGAGAAGCTTTGTTTCTAGCGTCGTTCACATAATCTGGATGTTGCCATATGACATGGTTACGGTCTTGGAATATTCCTCCGCACGGGCAATCACTATTGGCTACAAAATTAACTCTTGCTAGTGTAGCATTTCAAGTGTAATGCTTAGAACCTTGACATCTGTTAACAAAAGCTATGACATTTCTGAAAAGGAAAAGTCTAGTATACCATTTTCGACAAACAATTGAGTGAGTTCAAATTATTATAAAGTAAGTCACATTCTTCTCATTGTGAGGAACAAAATATGTTATTAACTACTAATAGGTAATATTGTTTACGATCTAATGTTAGTGTCAAAATAAATTAAAGTTAAATTAATATATAGCAACTTTATAGTTTATTTCACTTGTATTGTTTACATTTATTGCGAACAGCTTAGGTTTCAAGTCAAACTTAAGTAAAAATTTTCGAGAATTCTAACCCACTCAGTTGTTGATATCGTAAATTTTTTCAATTAAAATTCATAATGTATTCTCTCTCTCTCTCTCTCTCTCTCTCTCTCATATTTTCTATTTCAAGTTGCCAACTTTCCTTTCTGTCATATATGCATATAATTTACAGTCTCATAATTACGCAATTTGATGCAAACTAAGATTTTAAGATTAATGTTATAATTTCTTAAATAACAAGTTCGCATTTAACTATACGTAAATTCTTCGTTTCCACAATTTTCTTAAAAAGTGGACTTACAGAGTGCTGTTAAAATAAACGGGTTGAAATAATGACGCACTTCTCGTCATAGATCGTCTTTCTGTCTCTTATTACATCGGTCCACCAAGATCCGTTGTCGATCAGAATATTCAAATTTTACAACCTCGATATTTGTGCTTTTTGTATGTTCGCCCACCAAATTACTGTCATCAGAGTGATTTTACGGTTTACATAAATTCAGAGAAATCTTGCCAAGAGATGTTTGACGTTAAGCACCTCGTTAAATACATTGTCTATGCCATCATTTAATTAGCGATTTTGTATCGACGAACGAAATGTCGCGAAACGTGCGTCAGCTTATGAAAATGGAAATGAGAGATGACGCACTTTAATGAATATTAAACGAATTGAAGAGGATTAATTCAATACTGATCCGGTAGCCTAGATAAACTGTTTGATCAACACGAGATTGAAAGAGATCGAAGTAATTATAAAACAGTGAAGAATCGAAGTGCTTAAGTGACGCTAAATCAAATTTAAAACACAAGCCAGAGACGTTTGCGACAGTCATGCAGATAAGAATTATCTCATTTGAATTTATTGAATCAGCTAAAGTGAATCAAATGTACAGGGTGTTCCAGTTAAAATCATAGAAACGACACCTAAATATTTCTCTTACAATCGAATGCGTTTTAACCACGTTTTAGTAGTTATGATCATACTTATCTTTGGAATAACATTTACTTAGTTTTATAAACCTTTTATGTTTAAGGTCTGATCAAGAAAATACTGTCAGTACAGTTGCAACGTACCGAAATCAAGATAGATTTGATCTTTTTCTATAACAATTTTAATAAATCAATGACAGCCTCTTATTAGAAATTAAAATAAAATTCTTTTAATCCTCGTAATTCTTTATTTCATTTGCTTACTCACATTTCTGATAAACGTATAAATTGAATAGATCGAATACAAAACAATAAAACAATTTAAGAAATTTGAAAATACTGTTGCAATATTTTGTATCTTTAATAATTGCTGAAGGATAACATTAATATTGTTGTAGCTTCTGTATTTGGTAATTAGTGGAGTCAACTTCTACTTTGTATTATATAAAAATCCGTAATCTAATTCTCATATATCCCACTATCTCTGTTGATTTATGAAATCTAGTTTGTTGGTTTAAAGTATGAAGCAATGAAAGCAGATGAAAGCTACGAGAAGACACAATGGTTTCTTCATCAATGTTCGCACACTCTAAAACATCTGATGTATTTCTTTAACCCTTGGCATTATAAATTAAACGTAATTCGTTGGCTTAAAGTATAAAACAAAAATAATTAAGTGTTATCTCAAGATCTTCATATTTCTAAGGAGCATTGTTTCAAGTAGGTTAAACAACCACTCATTGCAACGGCTATTTCAATCCAAGCTTAAATGAAACTGTGAAAATTTTCAGTCGGTTCTGATGTAACAGTTATTTGTTCACTTTTAACATTTCTATTCTTAGAAAGCAGTTATAACTGACTTGCTTATTCATGTGTATTTGTCTTGTTTCCAGTTCTTTAAACAGTGTTAAGTGAATTGAAAAATAGCATCAATTTTTATCTTTTACTTGAAAATATCTGTTGAGAGATAAATGCTCCGTCAGAATTTATATCAATGAAATACAAAATAATTGTTAAAATTGAACTTTTCTAACAGAATTGCAGTGATAATATAAAAGTTAACTTAACAATTTAGTGGCCGTTGGTACGACAGTTGTGCCATGACACAAACTAATGTTAACGGCTGCTGGTATAATATGCTTACCATGTGCAGTGTTTTCAGGAAAAGTCGCTACGCAAGGTATGGGGGCAGAGGCGTGGCGTGTCTACAGGGTAACACTTATTGTATTGTATTATATCTGCGGCTCTGCATCACGTCGCCATTATGGTTCAGAATTATAATGCGTATACTTCCCCTTGCGTAGTGACTTGATCTACACTGATAGAGAAGGCCTCCTCCTGAATTGGAAGACTCAATTGAAAGATCCAATTGAAAGCCCTTTTTCGATTTAAGCCCGCGTTACGATCGTGCGTCTTGGACCTAGCGGTGGGGGTTAATTCGCGAGTTAACGAAATTGTTGCGCCGTAATGACGAATTCAGCAATTGCAGATGGTCAGTGGAACCTTTATCCTGAGGATTCGGTGCGGCGGGTTTCCCATGTAACGAGCGAGCGCGAACGGTTGCGCAACCGCATTCGCCATCGCACCGTCTCGCCGCTAGTCGGTAGCTACCGCATGCAGTCGCCGTAATGCATAAAGCTGTCCTTTGCCAACGAACTGCGAGATAACGGTGCGCTCGAATCGTGTCCTATCTGATCGTCACGCTGTTATTCCGTCCGTAGATTTCGCACGCGAATATCAAAGCCGCTCCTCTGCTTACGTAAACTTCCTTAATTCGAGAATCGTTTCCTGAAGTTGCCCATTGACTCCTCCTATAGGCGGATGCAATGTAACTTCGCTGGAAAGGTTCTACCTTCTTAGGCTTTCGATAGCCGTTCGACGATTAAAATCATTTTTCCTGTGTAATCTTTCGTTGCGTCGATCAGCAGGATGTTCCATTACTGAAAGACAGTGATTGCATATGGAAGATTGAGGAAGAACGTGGAACAGTATGAATTCGAATGTTAGCCGAGGTTTTGGCTTATTCAGTACGACTTCGTATTGACCCAGTGGTTGGTGCACTGTTGAATTTGTTGTTAGATGTTTAACCAGTTCTAATAGCTGTTGTAATCTCTTTGAGAAGTCTGTAAGTTAATATGATTATATTTCAAATGTTTAATTTTCTTCATATTTCGTTGAAATAGAACACTTTTATAAAATATATAATTTAATAAAGGTTCTTTAAAGAATTCGTTTTGTTAGATTAGTATAGATATTTAATGTAAATAATGTTGGCGAAATTGATATGCACATCAGTAGCCTGTACATCTGTGTACAAGGTAAACCTCTATTACAAAATTAAAACAAAAATGATATGAAAAAGTTGAAACAGTGATGTAGCATGTTAAGTAGGCAAGTCAAGCAAATTATAATTAAACTGTGAATTTTATGCATTTGTGGCAACCAAGATTATATGCTACACAAAACAGTAAAAATGTTAGAATTTAACGACATTGTTACATTGCTTCCAACTTTTTCAAAATTTTAAAGGAAGGAATACAGTTTTGTTGAACTCCTGTTGCTTAAAATTAATGTAGCGAATGTTTGTTTTGCAGGAAAATCCTCAATTATAATTTAACTGAAAATTTGCTTAGTAAACAATCTACTGGTTACTACACAATTGTCTACTCATCAGTATTAATTCTGAGATAATATTTTTTACATGGTAACTCCAACTCTTCGGCCTTCATCCAATTCTTTGAAACTTGTATAACAAGCATGAGATATTTGCTTACAGAGCTCAACTATCTGCAACACTGCAGACAGCTATTCAAACAAAAAGTATACTGCTTTCAAATATCTCGCTGAGGTGTACAAATTTCAATTAACGTGCGTCACAGTACCTTTTTAAATACAATGAAATCTTGATTACACAATTCGTCTTGGTCAAGTAATTAAAAATTCTGTGAAATTTAAGAAGCATGGAACAGAGTTTCCAATGAAATTTTGTTTTGCAATATTATTTGATCGAATTATTAATTGAAATATTAAAGATGAAATGTAACGTTGCTTCGCGAATTTAAAAAAATTCCATTTAAGATAAAATGTTCTCCCTAATAACACAAATGTCAATCCGTTACTACTTTTGTATTCTATAAATAAATTGTAGATTTTATGTATTTATTACAAAAATTAGAGGGTGAGGTTTAAAATTATGATCACATTCGTAGAATTTAAAAGTAGTGCAACTGAACTTACAATATAATCATTGAATCAAATAATTTCATTTGTGTTTATTATCTATTTTTGTAATTGTCTTTCGTACTCCATAAAGATCCACAGTTTGTTTTTAAATATGTTACTTATGCTTACTATAATATTAAGATGTTTATTGTGTCACCAAAAATATTTATTCTATAATTATATTTCTCCATAATTTTTTAATTTTTTATTTTACATTTTTATTTTTATTATTCTTATGTTTCGTGTGTGCTATACAAAACAATAATGCAACGTAAACAATATTTTATATGCCTCACTATAATATACACTTCTAATTTAATGAAACATATTTATTAAAATATCAAGTATTGCTAAAATGTTAACGATACGTAAAGAACTATGATTCCACTGAAAAAAATCGTTCCTAGAATTGAATAATGTGTCAGTAGGTTCCCATAATTGCATCTCTGCTATTTATAATCCTATGAAGAAAGTAGCTTAATATGTTTTCAATATTATATACATGTATATGAGTACATAGGACTGTCAATTTTTCAAACAAGTGAAAAATTGAAGAAAAATTCTTAAAAACAGAGAGAGAAGGTTAAACGAACTTTTCAACCAATGAATGATTCTTACAAGTAGTATGATTGTAGTGCACGCTACCATCTTATTAACGAATTCGCATTTCGCAGCCGAGCAAACCAGTTAATGCGCGACGTAACGAATGTAACATTCTATTAAAGTCACGGCAATAAATATCGTACCAGTAGCCATATCGCCATTAATTCAGCAAGATTTTTGCGTCGAGCCAAAATACGAGTCTGCGAGTTCTCCCGGCGATTAGTCGGAGCCCTAGACCGGCACTTGATCGGTTCACTTAACCAAAAGGTAGACACGCACACCGTTGGAGACCAATTAACGCCGCGTCGTTTATCATACCACGTATTTATGTCTATGCCTGATGTTTCGCGCACTCGGCATACTACGCGTCCTCACCTTTCTCTTTTTACTCGCGAGCATTTCGTCGCAAACATCGGCAATTTATCGTTTCGTCTCAGTAATGCAAATTCAGAGGAGAGACTCGCGCGAGTCACCGTCTTCGGGTCGATCGTTTAACGTGTAATATTTCTTTTTATCTCGATAACGTTGATCGACAAGCCGTAGATTTTTATCTCAGCTTCCATAATTTTATTCCGCTTTTCTGTTTTTGCAATTTCTCGCCAGCTGTCGATGTACGACGCCCGAAAAATTATTCCTCGCAGCTTCCGTCTTTTAGTATACAATTTTGGATTAATAAATAATTATTGGATACCTTGATGCATTTATTTTGTAATTTATTTCGACCTCATGTCAATATCTATTTGGGTTACATTATTGCTTTTTGCACTCTTGGGATGAGTTATGTTCGTTTCACTTCTTACATGAGAAAAAGTTATGTTTCTTTTACTTTTTACCTGCGAACCCTTCAATTTTCTTCGCTGAATATGCATCTGTGGTAATTATTTTTTTCTTCAAAATGCAAGGATTTGGTAAAATCCGATAATACCAAATTCAAAAGGGGAGGAGAAATAAGAAGTGAAATTGACATTTAATAAAAGTATTAAGAACACAATATTTTTTCAAGAGTACCGACAATAATATATCGTTCTTCGGCACTAAGAGGTTTAATGAACGGTTCATGTCACCTTATATATAAATATTGTCAACCTATTTATTATTCCAAATCGTCAAGCATTTATTAAAATACACTTAGTATAAAATACTGTTTTCTGCACTATTAAAAAAAATTACGTTAGTAACAAATCATGTCTTTTAACATACAAATATTTTCAAGCTATTCGTTAGTATATTTGCACAGCATGGTGCAGATAAGGCATCATCAGCCTCATTATAGCTGACGTTATGAAAATGTATGTACGCAGAGGATCCGTAGTCTAATTCATCATCGTTCTCGCGACACCTGGATATGATATAACGCGAACATATTTTTGAAATATTTCCTGCAAGGTGTCAGGTGCAGGCAAGATGCGGGTGTAAATCGTCCCAGCACCCTCGCTTCTACGATATTCAATGAGGGAAATATCGAGCTCGTCTTACGTTCCCTGCGCAGCACTTATAAATCGCTGGTAGAAACATATTATTGTCGGTTTAAGTGGATCATTAATATTACCGACATCCGTGAGAACCGTTAAAGGTGGATCAGCGACAGTGTTCCTTCGATCTGCTGAAGTTACGGTCCCACGACGTCCGCCATAATTCTTTTCCGTAATTTATTCTATCGTGTCTCACGCGGTTTTAATACCTTCGAAACTGTGTTCTGCTTCATTTATATCTAGGCTTTCAATTTTATGCACGGAAGATGCACCTTGCAGAGAGCAACCCAATCGCTTGCTCTTAGACTCGTTGTCTTGTTCGGTTCCCCCGGTCGCGAATGATCTACGAATTTTGTGCACTCCTGACAAAAATATCTGCATCGAAATTATCATTAAGTCGACTAAGTGACTGCGGATCTTAAATAAGAACTAATTCTTTCTATATCTTACAGTATTCGTAGCTCATAATTAATAATTACTCTAATTGCTTTCATAAGCGTTCTTTGCGATTTCTGAATGTGTTCTGTTCGACTTAGATTTGCCTTCTGTATGCGTTATGTTCGAGTTTGTTTTGCGATCTGGTTGCATTCGTCGTGTTCTGTCTGTTGTGACCTCGGTTTTCTGTTGATTGGTGGAGGGTAGTTTTTGGTGGAGAAAATGAAGGGTTTTTTATTGGAGATGGGTGTGTCGGAAGGACATGTAATGAGGCGTGGAACATTTGCTCGTAAGTTCTGGTTTGTGACTTCTTCGTTCGTTAAAGTAAAATTTTGAATGGTCGTCCGTGCAACGGTTCTGTGGGTCTGTCGCACGTGTTGTCCGTTCATCGAGTCGAATTTCTTAAAGTGAGGTGGTCGTAAAGTCGTTTCGTTCGTATTGTTTTTACCTATTGCCGATCCATTCGCACATTTATGACAAATTGCTGAAGGGATGGCTAGGCACGTTCGAGCTTCGGTGTTGCCGTCGCAACAGCGTTCTTAGATTTTGATAACAGAACAATAAAATGTTCTTCCAATTCAAGAGAAATGAATAATAGCCATATTTAGTAGATAGTGTATAAAATCTTCATCACAAATCTGATTCGTTGTGACGATATACAGGGAGTAACAAAATTATTCTGACTCCGGGACATGAGGGAATCGTGAGGTCATTTGAAGTAACTTTTTCTTAGCGAAAATGCAATTTGCGGCTTTGTTTGCGAGTTATTGAAGACGAACAGTGGCCCACGAGAGGCTAGCGCGCAAACTTTCAACGTGCCGCAACGTGGTCGAGCCGGCGATGTCAGGCTCGGAATTAACCTGCACGCAACACGAGAATGGCGATGGCTACGCCTTCTGACTCCTGTCGCGCGTTTCGCTTCTCGCTGACCACGTGTACCTATTGACAAATGGCGGCCATGTCGTGCTACAACTTGATACGCAGTGTAACCTACCATATTCGCAGTCTTATGTATTATGTACATAGACGTCTGCGAAAAGAATGTATGAGATCTAAATATCCGAAGGTTTATCTAAAGATTAATAACTACTTAAAAAAGCTTTACGTGACTACGTAGCTTTTTACACGATTCAATCTTATCGATGTAAGGATTGCATCAATTCTATAACGAGTGATTATCACGATAAGTGATTGTAGCTGATAGATAAATATAAGTTCCTTATGTAATTATCTGCGACACAGTGTAATTGAAAATATCGAACACATATAATATACAGACACGTCAATGGAAAAAATGTAATGAAAAGTCTAACATTATGTGCTCTAACACTTAACACGTAAATATATAGAGAGAAATCTATTTACTACCAACATCCCAAAAGTACTAATCAATCGCAAGGATAGCTATACATATGTAACTGGTTACATAAATTATTTTTAGAAAAAAACATTACAATTTATTTATTGTTATACGAAAATTCAAGATAACAGTGTTTACTATTCAAGTTAAAGTTATCAATCGCAACTGTAAAAAAATTGTTAAAAAAAACATGATCAACAGATTTTAATTATTTATTGCAACTAACAATTACTCTCAACCGATAGTTTTTATTCGTTGAGTCATAACGTTGGAAGTAATGATGTGCGTACCTTGAGACTTGAATTTTTTTTATATTTTCTCAAC
The DNA here is from genome assembly GCF_028453695.1 of Augochlora pura. Taxonomy (NCBI): domain Eukaryota; kingdom Metazoa; phylum Arthropoda; class Insecta; order Hymenoptera; family Halictidae; genus Augochlora; species Augochlora pura. The sequence continues at coordinate 18,580,176 of NC_135781.1, forward strand.
CAAAGTTACGGAAATATAGATAAAAAAATAAGAAATCTATGGACCCTTACAGTAAAAGATTAGCCCATTCATTCATTAGAAATAAAATTTAACATGTATTACTCCATAAATATGAAATTTATTATGTATAAGCATAAAGTAAAAGCACAGTAATCGGTTGCTCCAAGGTAACTGGTTCCACTGCCCTAGGCATTACTCTTCACGCGTTTCACGGGCCCACGCTTGCTCGACCCAAGCGCAACAGATACTTAAAACCATAACAGAAACGAGGTGTCGTTATTTCATTAGTATCGAAGTCAGAAGAAGGTCCCGTAAAGGCATTTAAGCTCCGGCAGTGTCCAACGATCATTGTCGGCAACAAACTCGGGGATAATGTTCGCCTCTCGCTACGGGACTGCCGTCGCGAACTGAAATACGCCCGGAAAGAATGCCAAGCGCAATAATTCCGAAGAATCGTCATAACGCCGGGCGAATTACGACCATAAATTCAGCCAGGTTTACGAGTGCTGCATTTTTACGATTATTGTTTGCCGTAAAAAAAGCGTGCCGCCGCGCCACCATGTTGATGCTGCAAAAAGAGCTAGTCGCTGGACGCGCCTCGATCACGAATCCGTCTATCAGCGCGTTTCAATAGAAATTATCATACGATGTGAAAACACAAGTCCATAACAAACGATGTACATTATAATAAGTTTAGCATTCGTTTTGCTGGAATGCATAAACGATTTTTAACTAAAATCGAGTAATTTTACGGTGATTTAAAGATTCTTTTACTTCATGCTAACCCTCTCAGGATGAACATAGATCACTCGAGACTCAGTTCTTATACTGACAACAATTTGTACATACGAGATTTTGTCATGCATCAGAAATGGCATGACATCGAGGATTGTAATATTCGTTCATTGCGAATATTTGATGAATACAATAATGTGCCAGGCGTTCGTGTGAATAATTAATCAGTTAGTAAGATTCTACTCAGCATGTATCGTCAAACAGCATTATGTAGTAGTATAATAATAGCTTACTACTGTGACAGCTTAGGTTTCAAATTCTGTCTTTTTATTCTCAACTGTTTACGATATTTATTTATTGTTTTCGTGGTATTTTAAGATTGTTATCTCCAATCTTGTCAAAACATTCGCCAATCCATTGTACGTACACGGAAATACAATCACGCAACGAATGAAGACACAGGTCAGAACATCTCTAACTGTTTCAAAAAAACATTTCCACTCGATAAAATACCTATCCATGAGTGTATTACACCGCATTATATCTATCTCTTATTTTCTGTTTATCGTGTGTATATAGGTGCACGCGCAAACGTCTTAAAAGGTGAAACTGTTTTTGCCAGTTTGTTGTGCGTTGAATTCTTTGTCAATTCGTTTCATCACGCGTTTAAAGCTCCCGGAATTTTTCGAACTAGATTCGATTTGCCTGGTGACCCGCTACGGATGTTTCTCTTCTCGTACTACGAATTTTAGATTTCAAAGATCGATCAATATTTTATAGTACACTATCCGTTTAGTAGAATACGTAGCATGAATCAGATCGCTTTTGTTTCATCGTTAGATCGTGGCTCTTATTCATTTACTTCATACAAATTATTAAAATTATTGGCAGAAGAAATACAGCTTTATCTAACGGTTGTTTCGCACAGTTTTATGGAGAAAATTTGCATTTTGCGTAGAGATCCATAATTTGTGTAATCATATTTTTACTAGTTTTCCTGGATCTGACTCTGTAACACAGATTATTTGCCTATTTCCTTCATTTTCTCACAATTAGCTGACTGATAGGATATACAGATTGTTAAATGAAATGTAGACTGCAAAGAAAATATAAAATGTATATAACAAACAAATACGTCTATTGAACGTAATTATACATCCTAAGTATTATCTCTCTAATTATTACTGTATTTGTTTTTGTTTTAGGTGAGTACTACAATTTCATACACCACAAATCATGTACTTCGAATTTACTGCCGCATCACGTGCTTTCTAATATACGTAAGTAGTTGTAGAAAAATTGAAAATTCTCTATTTTTAAATAAAAATTGTCTTTAACAACGCATAAGATGTTTAATAGATTAAATTCTCTGAAATTGTACCTCGGCTTGTAAACAAAAGTTGAGAATTTATAATTTTATATTTTTCCATTATGTAAGTATCGTTTTATACGAAATCAAAAGTTTGTTGTATTTTGACATTTATAATATTCTAATATACCATGGAGGATTTTTTCTTGCGATGAACATTTAAATATATAAAATATAAGTCAAAGTTATTCTATTGTCCGAATACTTTTGGGAGTCACTGTGAACATTACAAAACGTTTCAAACGCGATTCTCTCTACCTGACAGTAAATAATATTTGCTAAATTCACTCGATAATAATCAACGTGTAATTTCTTGCCTCGTCGATTCTCTACAGCCTGCTTGTGCGACACAAATCATAAAACAGTATTTGGTCATCATCTGAAACAGTGATTTAGCGATCAGAGGTCAATTTAGCCAGCTCGAGCGAACGTGTGTTGTACAACGTGTGCGTCAGCTTTGGGCATTACAAGCCCGAGTGAATCCCATTGAAACTCCGGAGCTCGCGACAACGCTCGTTTATGTAGAGAAGTTATCTTACAAGGTAGTTTTAGCATTACGGTTTCACCGAAGTAGCAAAGTCAACTTTCTAAACAATCTTGACCGCGTTCGAGATCCCTTGGGGTGATGTAAAATTCATTTTTTGCTTGTGCCCGATACTTCGCGACCCGTTTAACGATTCGTCCGACGCGAGTCTTGTACATCTTATCCGAGATTTCGCGCCGATTTTAATCACTTCCGATAGCTTGGCACATGCGATAAGCCTCGCCGACGGATCCACATCTAAGGAATCCGAATTACGTCGGTGAGAAAGTGCTTGGGATCGCGATGCGATCTCATCAAGATACTCTATCGGTATTTTCAATATTGATTTTTTTTCATATGAGAAGATTCTAGTACATTTACATTCTTTGTTATGCTATACCTACTTCCTTTTTATTTTTTTATGTTTTATTTCTTACTGTATACTATGCAACAAGGAGTTTTTCCTGTTCACATCAATAAGTATTACTGTTATAATAATTAGTATTATTATTGTTATTATTTTCGTATTTACTTAATCCCTGACTGCTGACAACAAGAATGATAGGCTTCACTGTAAATGTTATTATTAATGAGTTTTCTAATGATGTCAGATTTTCTACGCTAGATATCTCATTCTAGGCGAATGAGATATCTGGTTCATGCGTGCGTAAATCTGTGCGATTTTCTTTTGTTTCAATTTCCTTTCCATTACTTATCCCTGTCCCGCGGTATCTGTCACATGATGATGTAGAGAGAGAGCGGCATATATATGCGTCCAAACAAACAACTATGAAATATTTTGAAATTACAATGTGCGATAGATGTTATTATTTGTTTTCTACGTCAAAATTAATATCATATTCATTTCGTAGACAGTATCTTTCAGTGAGAGTCTCATGGACTTCGCATCCGTAGTGTTGTCACAAGAATTGCAGTTAAGGGTTAAACAATTTGATATAGAAGAACATCCAATTATTAGGCTATGGATTTTATGTTTTTATGATAAGAATGAATAAATCAAATTCAGAGTCGTGAAGATAGCAATGAATTTATCCTACCATGCCGATACGAATGATATAATTTCGCTCTTATAAAACAACACGCATTAATTGATTTATCAACTCTATAAGTTCAGTGCTGAAAATGTTATAAGGTACGCATTCTGAATAGCCTCATATTTTTTATATTCAGATTGTTGGAATTATCAAAACTCTATCTTATGAAACGATTTAATAAATTCCTATATTCAAGCTTACATGACAAAACGTTTAAAGAAATTCAGTCGTGATATAATTTCACTCGTATAAAACAACACACATTAATTGTTTCATGATCTCTATAAGTTTAATGCAGAGAATGTTATAAGTTATGCAGTTTTACATTATTATTAGCTTATATTACTTAATACTCTACTGTTTGGGTTTACTGAAAGAAAAAATACACGTTCATCTTTTTTGTTGGAATCAGTTTGGAGGTGATGGGGAAGCATAATTCGTAGTATATGCATTCTGACTTGCAATATAAGGAGGTTACAATTCATTGGAGGCAGTAAGAAAAATTTGCAGATTAATCTGCTGCTTTAGGTTAATTATAGATTCAATCTCAAGCAACGATCTGCAGTGGCGATAAGACAACACCATGCAATGCAGCGATACAAAGATTACAACCCTGTATTTACGCAAACGATGATCACTTCGAACATCTCCTGTAATGTAAGAAAGTTTATTTTACCTTCATATACGACCTTGAATGACCTTCATAATAACTCATTGAGGATTCAAGCAATAATCAACCACTAGTAATATTCTAGATCAAATTTTGAAAATTTGCATTTTGATAGCATTTTTTACCCTGATTCGAATTATGAGCAAATTATTTCGCCTAATAATTTTGTTACCAACGGACGATGCATGTCTATCAGTCTTTTGTTTCTCTTCCACGCAGCGTCCACTTCACATTCGGCGTGCACACGAGACAGTTTAGAATGTGCATTTAGAATACGCTTGTTAACCATTAAATTATATTTATACATTGCGTGTGTTCATATCTTCCATTACGACCGAGCTCCTGCTATCAAATTTCTATAACAAAAAAGAATTTTTTTCTACGTACATAGACAGCCACAATGCCTATAATTATCACTATAATTGAACCATAATAGCAATTGTACAATGTTGAAAAGAATCCGGTGTGATTTGTTCAATTCGATTTTTTTCTTTAAAAAATACATTTTCTTATTGTTAAGAAAATTCGTTGGCAACATAATTTGCACATAATTCGAAAAACCGTAAAAAATCTTATTGAAATACAAATTTTCCAAATTTTATCTGAAAAATTACTAATAATTGGACCGTTTATTTGGAAAGTGGTGCAAGTCCATTGTTTGCTGTTTCGAGAAAATAAAAGATTAGTATATTAGTCAGTTCAAAAATATAAATTAATTATTTCAAGTCTAGCAATGTTTCCAGTAATTGAACAATGTGTAATTTGATTATATAAATTTCTTTTAGGCGAATTTACTAAAATAATATATATTTACGGACATTTTCATAATTAGTCAATTTTAAAAATCATTTCATTTGAGTTATGAAATATGAAAATATAGTTCATATTAATCATAATTTGTTGATAAACAATAACAAGAAATAAAATAGGAACAGTACTTAACTAACGTGAATTATATTTATATATCGTTGAAATTAACGTAAGATATTGCTGTTATTTATTTATACGGCAGTGTTTTTTGAAATATTCATGATCCCCAAGAGGAGCAATGTAATGACTATTCCATATATTTATATTTTTCGTACGTAATAGTTCTGGTATCGTTATACAACGACGCCAGGACGAGTTTTTATATGCATCTTTCATCAAATAAAAATGATAATAATAAGTATAACTTTAATTAGAACCGAAGTAATCTGGTATGATATCACACGCATAGTACATAAAATTGATTTCGATTTCGAAATTCGATTGATTTTAATCTGAAAATAGTTCTGACCGCCTTTGGATGACAGTTGCCCCATATTGCGGCGGCACGGGGCAAAAATAAACATGTCGTTTGTGTGCCTGCGGTGAATTTGAGTTACGTCGCGGAGAAAGTGACTCGGGTTCCCGACGATTATCGCTCGATGCACGGAACGATTCTCACGGCTGCGACGTGAATAAATCATCGCGACGGAAGAGGCACGCACGCTCGCGAATGACGAAGGACGCGAGAGGCTTAGAACACGCGTAGAAACAGTAAGAAGGCACCGCAGCAGCGTCCTCAGCAGTTCCCTTCGCGATGTCGAGGAGGACACTGGGAGATCGCAGTTTCAAGATGCCCCACTTTCTCGCGATGCAATTAACGTAGCCCGCCGCGCCGATAACTGCATTATACGGGAGAGTGCACCTACGGGGCTTCTCCCGTCTGGTTTCACGATTGCATACGCTGATATGCTGACGCCTCACGGCCGTCTCCCGGGGTCTTTATGTAGAGCGTGCACTCTATTCGTCGCGATAGATCTAGGAAATAGAATCGTTTGCATTGACTGAGTACGAAAATACAGCGACCGGTTCATCTTAGCTTTTTTGTTCCCTGACTGCTCGCATTATATTACCGCTAATTCGATAATTGGGCTGCTCCTTATCTCGTGAAATTAATTTCATATGTGCCGTCTACCCTCTTGCAAGACGGTAATTTCAAAATATGGTTTCGATATAAGCTGAAGGTGCCTAATGTAATACTCGTAATTTTGTAATTTCGATTAGAAACACTTTCGTTATAAGTCAATACACGTTTATCACCATATCTAACCGATATGCCAAAAAACACCTTTTAATCATTTTTAATAGAAATTATTTGCTATGTTCTATGTTTTCTTTTCTCAACATTTGCTTTAGTCATCTCAAAATTAATTCGGCAAATATTACGATACAAAATATTGATAAAAATAGTGTTAAAATCAGAAATATGTATTCTTTTAGAATCTACTGGAGAATACAAGGAAAAATTCCGTTTGTTCGTAATCAAGGAAACATTAAAAGTATGCAAATTCGTGGATTTAAAAGATGGGTTTAGCTTTTTCAGGAAAATACTGTTTGCCTTTCTTCGTCACATAAAGTTGTTTCTTTCGCACCACAGTCTTGGCAGATCCATTGGTATCACTTTATACATTCATCCTATTGTTCGCCATACATGGCTGAAGAGTAAAGCTCTGTGCAAAAGGAACATTCTGCGTTATAATGTTCTTTATAATCGCTTTCATCATTTAGAATAAGTACTTCTTCATTATCTGCTGAGCTATGACTTTCTATATATATCCTTACACTGTTTTTTTTAATTGTCCTTTTTCTGATCTAGCATTGTAATAAGATGTTTCATAGATTTCATATGACATTTTCTCAACTTTTTTATCTGGACCTAGAACTAAAACTTAGATAATGTATTTTGTAGGTCTCTGTAATTTATGTGCATGTTGAAAATTTGATAGATGCTAATCAGTTTGAATAATAGAACAGTTACACAATAAAATAACGTTTTTATATAAAAGCCATCTTAAATCCATTGTTTACGAATAGAACGTGGTCGAATGATAAAAAATGCAGATGTAAGATGTTCGGATAATCCGAGTTCTCCTGTGACACGTAGCAAAATTTTGTCATCCTTTGTTTCATCCATCATCATAATCCTAGATTACCTTCACATAGGGTATTATATACTCGATTATATTCTTTTATTATATTATTCTGTTATATTCTATCATATCCTCTATCATTTTTACATTTCATTTAATAAGATTCTGATACAACAGGAAGCGAATCAATCGAGTTACAAGGAGATTAACTGTAGTTCACTAACACTTGGTTAGAATTTCTTTCTTTATCTCAAAGCCGTTCGAAGCCAGTCAATCTGGTGGGGAGGATAGGAATTTCTAGAACACTATCATTTCGATAAGATTCAACATTCTATGGGCATTAGGCTACCTCAGGTGACATTCTCGATTGCAGATAGCGTAAAAGCTTCTTTATTTAACAAATTGAAAAATGTCTGTGAAATTAAATAGTAGTTTATTTAATTAAAGAGACATAGCATGTTTCCTTTTTCACATTTAATGAAATTCAGTTCACGTAACCATGTTATTAGGAAAATGAAGTTTTAGAGATGAGTGGCAAATTATGTCACGCAGATTGTACAATAATGTGACAGTCGATGTGTTAATAATAATACAATCACATTTGTTTACATGCAAAGATGTGATAAATGTTATACTTAAACCTTTGTTTATATAAAGCAAAAAATATTCTAATATATATTATATATTGTACAATAATATTTATCATATATATATATTTAATTTTACACAGAAATTGTATCTACAATAAGTAAATTAGAATATTAATTTCTATTCATCGAATCTGTCTCCGTCAGTTTTATACTTACTGATAAATTTCGAGAAGTCATCGAAGGTGTGTCGGTCAAATGAAGCTAGTGGCATGTCCTAGGAATTTTTCTTAAAGGAATGTCAATCTCTACTATAGAGCAACAATTGACTTAACCTCTAGTTAGAAAGTACACACAAGCTAATGGAAAATATTTTGCATAAGTAAATTTTAAGAAAGCTTAAACTATTGCCATCGGTATACGCATTTAGATGCAGGACGCTTAACATTGATAGAATAGTACATCCACGTAAACATATTTCTGAAAAAAAGAATTAATTACGTCCTTTCTCGCCGTATGTAGTTTTTTTAAAATTTACAAATCCATATTTTTTTTTTAAATTGCTGAATTTATAAAGACTTTTTCATAGGGAATGATAGAATAGATTTCTTAAATCGAATACACATTATGATAAAAATGATGAAAGATCTAAATAAATTCACAGAGATGCAAGCATTAATCACTTTTACCTAAATTACTTTAACACTGTGAGAAGTTTTAAGGTAGATATCCAGTACCTAATGTATTAATCTAAACCAGAGTTTGGCAGAATTTTATTGGAATAACAGATTAAAAATAGACTTAAAAAGATAATTAAGAATCCGTAAAATTCTATCCGATACTATTGAATGAATATCTAATCGAATAGAACTTTACTCAGATAGCAGTTTATTCGAATAAGATCTTATATGGATAAGAACGTGTTCGGATTACACTTTATCTAAGGTTTTATTCAAATAAAAATTCATTCGATTCTATTTAGATAAGAATTCGTTCGAATAAGAATTTATCTGTATAGGAATTCGTATAGCAGATAATCGATTCGAATGAAAATAATAAAACATAAAATATGTTATTCATAGTTCATCGACTTATTTCTTCCATATTCCTTTTTACAATCAGCTTACTTTGAAATGTTGCGTCCTAAAGTTTGTTACAGCAAAGCATCGGCAATTTTATAAATCTGTAATAAAGAGTACTTAAAATTCAACTGATGCTGGATGTATTCGTATACATATATTCTTATGAACATAATTATTCACATAATGATTCAATTGATTACCTTTTAGTCGAATGTTTTATTCGAATAAGAATTATTCATTATAAGTCATAAATTATTCCATCTATTTAAAATTATTCGAATATATTATTTGAATAGAGATCGCGAAATTAATCGGATAGTAATGTTCTTATCTCAGATAAGAACTCGAAATAATTCTAATAAATTGATTGAAACTCGTGTTTTAAGCTAGTATCTGATACCCTGATTATCACTCTTACAAAGTTTCGCGTGCCTTTCAAAGAAGCGCTCGCGCAGAGACACGAGCAGAAGTGTACTTTGAATTGGCTAGTTGAAATGAATCAGCGGCGCATATGGGTCGAGTTGGCTCGTTTGATTCGACAGAATGCACCCTTGATGCAATGGAACCGTTTAGAGGCAGCACAGAGCGTGGCTCGCTGGGTGGTTAATAGTCGGCGTTCCGTGGCGTGCGCGATTAGCGAGAAATTATATTTACGAGTGCGCGTGGGCGGCGTAGAATAAAGTCGATCACTCGGGCCAAGGAGACTTCCGCGATGATCTTTCCGCGAGGGTGTGACGGCCTCTTATCGATGATTTCCATCGTCTCTCCAGACAGTGATCACGCGGACGTTCGTACGGTGCAAACAAGTCGATAAATTACTGAGCTCGACGCAACGCGTGGATGAACGCCTTAACGTAATAGTTAAACCGAACTCTATTGATGGATCGACGAATTTATTACGCTTACTGAACTTATTTCACGCAATTCTTCCTGGTTCCTTTGTTTCTAACGAGCCAGAATGCAGATTTATCGGTACTTACTCGTGGCTCGCGGAGGAGTTCGTCCGCGAGACTTGGACTGTTTTAAACGAGTTGCGGCGCTAACCACGCGTTAGGTTCACCGGCGACATCTGTCACTTAGCTTCTTATTTACTGTGGCTTATGGGAAACTAGAAATAACAGAGCATTGTTCTTCCAGGAGGTACTATTTGAATATGTCCTCCTCGGTATTTTTCGTTGTTACATTGACTACTTGCATATACGAAAGGAAAATTGTGTGCATCGATTACAAAACGTGGAAGTTGTGTGCAGTCTCGTTTCTCTCTTAACTAATTTTAATACGTTGTAATTATCATATTCATTAGCTTCTTTTCACTTTATCACTATTCCATGTTTCGCTTATACATTTTTCCCATTAATTCATAAAATCCATAGTCTAGCCATAAGTAGACTGTGCGATGTGTGAGCGTTCATTTGAAGTGTGTGTACGAATGAGAATGAATTTGATCGGTGAGAATCTTTCTTCTAGCATGTCGTTAGATAGTTTATGGCGTGCAGAACGTGATGTGAATGTCGTATCTGGTGAATGGTGTATTGTATATTATAATGTGTATCCGGATGAAGGAGAGCAGTATTAAGAGAGAGTACTGAGAGAGCAATCATAAGAGACTAGTTGTGAGAGTAAATGAAAGAGACATAGCAAGAGAGAGCATTTAGTAATTAGAAGATACGGATTTATTCAGATTAAATATATTGTTTAAGTATTTGTGTAACACACTTATTCATAATTCGTTCCATCATGCACACAGATGTTTATACACGAACTATGCACGATATTAAGTATACAGGGTGGGGCAATAACTATTGCCACCTCAAATATCTTCGAAACTATAAGTTTCCCAGAAATATTTGCTGAAACAAAATTGCACAGTACGAAGGGAGCCATCCGGTGGCGATAATAGTTTTTTTGCAGGTGGAGGTACTTCGGACATTTGAAGGTCACTTTCATTTTTTTAAATGGATCGGTCTGTTTTTGCTTCCGTATCATGATAGAGGATCTTAAAACAATTTGACCTATTACACAAGGTCATTGAACGAAAAAAAAAAAAAAAAGAAAAAATTATTGCAGTCTGTGCGTCAGTAAGTTCTGACGCTGTTATACTTACAAGTCAATCAATCGTAAAAAGAATCCAATGTTGTATTGATCGTTATGGTCAAACAAGTACCTCGAGTTTGTTAGCCTATCACTTGTTTCTTCGCCCACGTAAGTAGTTTTCGCAGAAAAATTCAAAATTTTCTACTTGTAGATCAAATTGACTTAATACACGGGAATATATTAGAGCAACGTTGGCCGCAAATAAATTGTAGTGAAGACGTAATCGATGGGGAAGGGGGCTCCACCGAATTCTATGAAAAGTGAATTTCTCATGAAAGCCCGGAGCGTCACGCGATAAAGATGACGCGCTAGAGGCCGTTCCGTAAATTACATGATCGCGGCGTACGCGGCTCGTTCATCGTGCATCGACCGTACGACGTGTCTAAAATCAGGCAAAAATCTACTACACCAATAATTTACCAGATAATATGTTGATAATGAAGAAATTTTAGATCGAATTGAAAAATCCGTGCCCAATTCATCATTTATTTTCTTTACGTGTAAAATAGGTTCAATTATTGGACTGGTGTCATCTGCAATTTATCAGTTGACAATTATTGATATATTAACGCTAAAAGATATACTTATCTATACAATTACCTAAATAATTCCTTAGACAAGAAACTATTTTGCACTCCGCACTGTGACCCTCGTAAAATCATTGTCCTACTAAACTTGAAGTTTGAAGTGCAATTGTCACTCAGGTATAAAAGTATGGCTAGTTTTATTTTTCCCATCCCATAGAGGCCTCATTTAATTTGTCTACAAGTTAACCCCCCCCCCCCCCCCCCCCACCGACAAATTCGACTTTTGGGATTTCGACTATGATTTCGGGCTTCCGTACCATTGTGCGTCGCCGGGAAAGTTACGCTCGAACGGATGCGTGGCTCATCCGCGGGGGAAGGAGGGACTTTCAGCATGATCTAACAAGGCGAAGAAGAAGAAGAGGACGAAGAAGCGGAGGAGAACCGACGTAAAGTCTCTCTCCTCTCTTCCGAGGGAAGAGGGCATCGCCCTGACCGTGACCTAGCCACCGCTCCTCGGGCTAACGTGCACACGATGCACACGCTGCACACACGATCCGCACACGATGCACACGCACGCACCCAGCCACACACGCGCAAGCGAGTACAAAGGCTACGAAGGGCCACCGACGATAAATATCCTCTCCCCCCTCTTTAGACTTCCTGAGCAATTGTTTATATTGCGTTTTCCGGAAAGCTCGTGCCATTCTTACACGAAAATTCTATAGAAAAGTTGTGGCGCAGAGCGGTTTTTTTTTATTTTTTTAAGAATTAAGAAATCAACTTGTTAATACATCACGGATTATTTTGATTCTTGATAGTTAAACAGTTTAATATGTGGGTAGAATGAAAAGAGTAAACACTTCTTTCTACCTACTTCGTATTTGATTGTAATGACAAGGCTGCGGTTTTTATGCATTTTTGGCAAAAATGGATCAGTGCAATTTATATTTTGCATAAAAATTCGCAGTCTAGTTAATCGTGTTATGCACTCTATTTAAAAACTTATCTATTTAATACTTTATTAAATCTATTTAATTACTCTATTTAATAATTAAGTGAAATACAAAACTATCGTGACATTAATAGAATTTGAGAATATTTTTATATTAGGTAACATTTGTTGAACTTATTGGTAAAGGAAATACATATTTATCTAAATTACGTTTCTTACAATCAACTCAGACAATTTTTATTGTGTATAAAGATTCGCAGCCTCATCGCAAGTATTTAAGTAATTGCTACCACATTTTATACACAGCTTCATCTTGTGTGTTACTGTAGCTCCAACTGAAATTATGTCAAAATCTCTGTTTGTTAAATTGTTTAAAGCACTATGGCGAACGAACTGTCTGGATTATTACGATGATAATGTTATCATTTGGTGAATTGTCCGAGTTTTTACATCAGACTTGATTTAGTATGGCTTTAAAGTATCGGTCCGTAATAATGTACAAGGAAATCGGTTAGTAAATGCAACTGGTTAATAAATGAAGATCTATGGGTTTTCAAATGGTCTAATGCAAACGTATTGAACTCCTAATAAACGTCTGTGTATTGATTTGACCCACAACTTCGTGCAGATGTTCGCTAAGTTGGCGTTTGATTGCTATTCTTAGTGGGGATAGTTGACTTCCATGAGGCTGCTTTGTTGACTACAATGATAGCTCATTTCGGAGATTAATTTATGGTAAAAATGATAACGATGAGCACGATCGCTTCCTTTACTACGTAGTGAATCTTTGTGATGCAGTTTCCTTTGTTTACATAAACACAAAAATGTATTTCACTAGACATAGGGATTAGTTAAGGAGCTACACCTGTATAAATTGCGTTTTTGTTTAACTTTCTTTTGGATCTTTTGCAAAGAAACTTTCACATCTTTTACAGTCACATGTCCAAGGTATATTTATCCATGTTTCAATGCATTTAAAAATTTGTTGAGCTAAACAAGTTAAAATTAATCGTATTGATTACTTTAAACCGTGGCCTAATTTTAAGAAGATCGTCCATAGCGTTTACAGCCATTTTGTTTATCTGAAATGGAAAAACGCGTAAAATTATTAGTTGAAAATGTATAAATCCGATCTTTTGCAAGACTCATAGTAGAATACTCCCTTAACAGGTCTTCACCACACAATATTGTTTATTCTTTATTCATTTATAAAAGTTCTCACGCATGTCTGCTTGTGTTTAATTCCACGAACTGGGAAAGAATTAACGTGGATAGAAATTCTTCTGTGGAATATTATTTATTCCTGCTGAATTTAGGTCAGTGCACTTTCTAACGATCTAAAAGCATTAGTTCATCGTTTGTTGACAATAGTACGAGGTGTTTCATTCCCATCGCTGAATCTGGACAAGCATCACGATAGAATCCACATACGATCACGCGAATCGTGACGGGGAAAACGTGCTCATAGCTCATCGCTGTTTGCACGGTTATGGAGACAGGGAATTCAACTGCTGAAACTTCAGTTTCCCCAACGAATGCAGAAAATACCTCACCCGCAATTATAATTATTAATCTGCCGATCGTTATGGAAAAGAAAAATATTCGTCATAAACGGCGATAAATATTTCTTTTCGTTATCAATAATTATGGTCGTTCCGTGATTTAACTGTTTTAATTAGTGCTTCATAAAATGTTGAACATTTTCAAATTACTTAATGCAAGTAAATATACGTTGAAACATAAAAAATTTGATGTTCTGATACAGGATAAAATCCATTACTTTTAAACTCAACATTTTAAACTTAAACATGATAAAATAAATTCATTTATTTTGTAGGGATTAATTTGGAAGTAAACCCCACGTGACTCCGTGATAATAATAATGCGACAACTAACGACACCTTCGTTTAACAATAACAAGTATAACAGTTTATTATCAACGTCCCACGACTTACAACAAGAGTAACAACGACAACAACAACGGCAACGCAACAACTTTGACAACAACAACGACTTAACAACGACAACGACTTCAACAACTACGACAACAACAACGACTTCTTCACGCCACGGTTCTCCTTCGAATGCCCCGATCTTTTCCGCTCGTTCTTTTGCCCTTCCTAGCCTTTTCCAAATTATCCTACTCTCTTTCTCTCTCTCTCTCTCTCTTGCATCCATACTCTTTCGCTCTGCCTCACTCGCTATCTCATTCTTACTCATTCTCTCTCTTCCTTTTTATTTCCCTCTCGCTCACTCACACTCTGTCTTTCGGGCACGCAGGACTTCGAGGAACCTAAGCAATAAACTCAGGCCACTCGAAGTCGTCCAAACACGCTGTCGCCATCCGTCCCATTCATTACCATTTTATGACACTCGACCATGCATACCCGGAAAAACCTTACAATTTTTAATCCAAACATACCCTTTTCAAAAACCAAATGCAACTTGTCCTAAATCAAATTCACCATTCTCTAAATTAAATTCACCATTTTATGAATCATGTCCTTCCACTTTGTTTTCTCGAATTATTGTCATAATATTGTAGTTTAAAAATGTTGCATCTAATAATGAACTTAAACTATTTATTTAAAACAGAATGATCAATAGCATCTACGAAAATATGCTTCTGCCATAAAAGAAGAGGCACCAATTGACAATCTATTGAGGTAGGGACAAGCTGCAGACATTCAATAATATAAAAATTATCGGTTGAAAATTGTGGCAGTCCGTGATTTTCGCCATGTTTAATTATTTGTAGCACAAGACAACATTAATCAAGTTCGATGAATTTTAGAGCATGTGTATAAGTTACCGACATCTACGAAATATAGTTAACATTTTCATTACATTCTCAGATAAAAAAAAATTAAAAACACGAGTTTTTTATTTATCCAATTACAATGTATAAAAAAGAGTTTTGTAGACATTGCTTAGTACACTAGTTCCTCTAACGTCGAAAGAAAGATACAGGTCATTTTGTCCACTTTCGACATATTATTTTCTTTTAAACTGTGTCCTATCATTAATGTGAGTATCTCCTTTCCGATGAAGGTAAACAGCACATATCTCGTTCAATACTAAACGATCTATAAACCTCAATTTGCATGAAGATCTACAACCCAGCGGCAAAGTGTAACTTGCACGCTCGAGAATAGCTCGCTCCATTAAAAAGCTTGTCGGTCGCAAAAAATAAGTAGACAGCAAAAATACTTGCCACCATTCATTGTAAGTCCGATGATCTCAACAAGAAATACGAATGTCATCTTTTAATGGCACATGGAAATCCCTCGCGTACGCGATCGGAGAATTTAATCGGCATAAATATGCCGGTACAATTAAATTGATTCAGGCCGGTATAACCGAGTTCGTTCGCCGCGAACATTTTCCGTAGACATATTTCCGGACGAATCGGTTCATTAATTCAGCGCCCCATTAATTCCGCGGAGTTTCTGGATATATACTAGAGACCACTGGAATTTTCTCTCCGCCGAAGACACGAGCGTGTAATATTTTAGAACGCGAACGAACCAGCACGAGGCGACTCCCGCGCGAGGATCGAGCATGTTCCGAATGATTTCATAGCGTTTTCCTCTCTTTGTCTTTATTTCTCGCGGCGCGGCGGTGCTCGCGTGCGACGCGTGAATTGTGGCGAACGAAATAGCGCGGCGCATAAAGAAAGGGAATTGAAACATATCGGGAACGTGCGCGAGAATTTATGGTACATATATCTTTTCATTAAGCCGCGCATTCGATGAACCTGAGCGCCGAGGTGCAACCTTGGGACCGGGGACAACTCGCGTAAAGCATTTCGTTGCAGCGCGCCGCGCCGGCGCTGCGCGTTGCACCGTGTTACCCCCGACACGCGCTGTTGCGATTCGAGCCACTAAATGGACAAAACGCTCTTTTTGTGTTTATTGTATGCCATCTGTTTCTATAGCTTTATTGTAACTAATTAAGACACTTATTCTTTTATATGTACCACCTCGTTTATTAATGGTTGCTTAGTATAATAGTTTTTTCACGGGGAATATATTATAACCCCTTGCTGTACCATTTTACCTACAATTACTATGACTAAAATTTTTTCGATCGCACTAATTTCTTGGAAGAAAAAGGAATTTTATATTTATTGTGTACTTCTACATCTACTTGAATGTTTAAATACTAGTAACAAGAAAATAAAATTTGATTGCTACTTGAGGGAACTCCATCACGAGTCTGACTCGTTAAAGTACGACAAAGGGTTAATATTAATTTAAAAATAATGGAATAAAATAAAATTATTTCAAATTAAATTAAATTAAAGATAAATGTGTTATAAGTCATCGATGTGTTAGTTAAACTATGTTTAACAGTCGATTAACAACCTAACCAGTTTTAATATTAAAACTACAACATACCTTTTATTTGAAAGTATAATTGAATATTATAAAGCACATATATCACAATATTCAAATTATGTACCCAGAATGAAAGTTAATGATGGTAAAGTAAAATAGGTGATCACTTTAGCATAGCGTAAGTATTATATATTTTCCGAATTATTAATCATTATTACTTACTATTAAGTATTATTAATAAGATTCTATTTTTCAATGAAACAACCATAAACTGCAAATTGTAAAACATCGAAAGTCGCGAAATAAAAAGCACGAGGTATAAAATCTGATGAAAATCTGTTGCTTCGAAGAAGTAATGTGCAACGAAGTTGATGAATTTTTTAAGAATTGCGCGGAGAGTAAATCCGATATTAAAGATTAAGTTGATTTATACCGACGATCAAGTTTTTATTGAACCATGCAAGTTAATGGAACGTAATTCCAATACGATGCGAGGGAATCGTTTCCAGTAATTTTAGTCCGTATCGTAGGTCAGTAACTTTGGAGGGTGGCTTTTAGCAATTTAGTTCTTCAAACGAAAGCCTCGGAGGATACGAGTTGCCTGGCTTTCCAGTGCTTGCACGCAGCCTTAGTAATTCACACTCGCAGGCGAACACGCGCATGAAACGCAACACGGTAGAAAAGAATCGAGTAATAAACGCCCGGCACAAATCGACGTCATAACTATTAATACGTGTACGATATATACGGTATCTCGAGGCTGGATCGGTTGTAACTATTCACTTTCGCCCCAGGTTGTCTGGATTACTTGATTCCACCATCTTCGATCGCCTAATCAACCATTCACGCCTATTTCCTTTCTGATCACAACAAAAGTTCAAATCTGCTATTATATCATTTACACTAGATCTACCATGCTGGTTATTTTAACTAGTTCTATATTATTTACGTTTACACTTTCACCATTCCAACCACCTAAAAAATGTTACAAATTGAATTATTTTATTTAATCGAACTAGAATTGAGAACATGAATTACATTTTCGTCATTCTTACATTTTGCTTATTATAATACAATAGAAAGATATAATAAAATAGTGTACAAATTAATTCGTAAAGTGTTAAGATTCTAGGTATGAATATTTTTTATAAGAAATGATTTAACAGGTTTTTGATTAATATTTTAGTAATTATACAGAGTTTTTATTATTATTTTAATAATTGTACAGTAAACTAGTCACCGTAACATCTCCAAAAATTTAAGTCGTTTAGTCCAGTTTTTCAAATGTTTATACAATTTTAGAAGGTGTACATATGAAAATTAATTCTCCGTAATATTTCGTATGATTTAACGGTGCAGCCAGCTTCTGGATCTTGAATTTGACAACGGCATGTGCTAAACCAACGACTCGATAACCATAAACCACTAGGATATAGATTAATAAAAGGCTCACTTGAGCTCCTGAATCGTACTGGCATAAAGTCGCCGTTTTATGTACCATAAAATGTTACGGCACTTCTTCGTGTGCCGCGTTTGCATTCATGGGCTGCCAGAAAATAAAAAGCGTAAAGGAGACCACGCGTATGCGAGAATTGCACTTCAACATGGGTCGACTTTGTACGAAAATGTCTGGACGCAAACTATTCCTGCAAATTGGTAAGAGAGAACGTCGGTACAAAAGACCGTTGACGCAGCAACAGTAAAGAATCGAATTTACTGTATTCATTTCATTTAACACTAGAATTAACGGGCCTAATATAAACGCATCCAATGTATATTGATTATTCGTTATAATTCAACTGGGAACTCTTATATGAAATACAAATTACTCAAGTTAATTGAATGGTAGAAATATCTTTCTCTCGTAATCATTT
Source organism: Augochlora pura (assembly GCF_028453695.1). Classification (NCBI taxonomy): domain Eukaryota; kingdom Metazoa; phylum Arthropoda; class Insecta; order Hymenoptera; family Halictidae; genus Augochlora; species Augochlora pura. Next base: position 18,598,881 of record NC_135781.1, read on the forward strand.
TAACCTTGGGGCGGCGAACCAATTTCACAACCCGTACTATTGACGATGTTTACAATAATTCTGAGCTTTATTCAACAATTGTTTAAAACATATTGATTTTTGAAGACATATAATAGCTAAAAATTGTGTAATCAATTGAACGATGTAAATACTCGGAGATAAAATTCACACTGCTTTGCGAGGGTTAATGAGTTAAACATAATATAAAGATATTATTCTTCTAATATCTAGTGCTTCTTGTCAAACATTCATAAAATCTGCAACCTAGAACTGCTTTAACAATGAAGATCATTAACACTTTTTCCTAGAAATATTTTTATAATATCAGGAAGCGTAACAAAATTGGAAACTAGTCGTTTTGATTACTTTAGTAGATCTATTGTTAATCGAGATTCTAAATGTTAGGGAACAGTATCGTGTTTATGAACTTATTTCAAATAGTAATACTTAAACCACGAATTTTAAATATTTATGATAAAAATAAGTGGGTGAAACGTGAAACAATAAACGCACTGCATTTTCAGACTACGGATACGTTTTTTGAAATCAGTTAAAATTATTAACGGAAGAAATCAAATTTTCTATAGCTTCTTTTTCTTCTGAATTGCACACAAATATTTTATTTTGCATAAAAATCCAGTCATAATAAACAACCAAATTCAAACTTTGTATATTTATTCTGGAACTTTTGAATGATACAAAATAATTTTTGTATATATAAATAGTAATTCCTTCTCAAATTATTGCAATTAAGACTATCGTTAGTACAAGCACAAGAATAAATTGAAAATAAGAAAACGGGTAGTCAAATTTGTACAAGAAAAGTAAAATTTTTTGATAGAAGCATAAACATTTCAGTCATTTCGTATAGAATACAAATATAATTATTAGACAATGAATCTTTCTACAAAGCAGAAATCATATGGAGTCTTCCTTCTGCCTTAAATAATTCCAATAAGCTCAATTTGATACAGCGGCACTCTTAAATGATTTCAATCTTCTTCTTATTGTTTCAAAACACACATACCGATTTTTCTCATAAGTGCTTCAAATCCCCTCCAGTTTAGTTATTACATATTTTGACCTGGAAGCAACCGATCGAAATGATTTATACGACTATCTAACGCGTTGCACATTATCGAACGATACCGAACGATGATCGTGCTAGGAAAGTCTGCGAAGATGTTCCACGTGAAGGCACAAATCAGGCCCGCGGTTTTGTGAAATATAGCTGGCGAGCCCAACGGCAAAACACAAAGACGCGTTCCAATATTAGGGGAACGATGCCGGGATGGAAACTTAGAAGGGAATAAATCTGGGGGAGAAAGACGAAGAGTGGCGTCGTTGGAACCCGCTCATAAGACCTCGGAGATACGAGGCTGTTTTGGCGAATCGGCGGATTTATCGCGCGGTTCGCACGCTTTTTCAGACGCGCGAAGCCCGGCTGCAATTGCCTCGATATTTTCAGAACTCGGGCGCCGTCTGCGACCTCGCCTTCGACCGTCTGCGAACCCTTCTTCCGATTTTTCCAAACGAACGAGAAACGGCATTTTCTATTCGCCAATGTCACGCACGATCAGTCCGTGATTTTTCAATATTTTTTAATGACCGGAATTTGCAATTTTCGCGACAATTCGAAGTAAAAGGCTTAAGAGATGTCTAGTTAATCCCGTGTATTATCACAAAGAGTCAGGTTCGTTACGAAGATTTTGCACATTGGAAACAAAATTCGATTCTTCTACAATTATAAAAAATTGTAGAAGAATTGTTTGTATCATTTGTTCGGATGATTTTTCAATACTAGAACTGTACGCCTCTAAATGACGCTAACGTATTTTGTTCTATAGCAATGAAAATACAGTAGTTAGTCAGACTTGGTGCAATTTCCATTATAATGGGCAACATAATAAACAACCGACTTTAATTTCCTTAAGTGTCGAAGGGACTAGTTTATTATAAAATATTCAAAAAGAATTATGTTGAAATTACAAACCCGAAGTATATTAAACAAAAAAGAAATGGAAAAGAATTCGGATGCTGTGATAAAAACTGCATCATCGACGTTTTTTGTTAACAGTTAATAATTTGAGAAAACAAACGGTGTTCTGCCCCGGTTAATGTCCACAATAAACGATGGCAAATAAATGACTTTAATCGTCGAAATCACGTTGCAAAGATCTACATTCGTGGATGTACAGTTTCGTTTCAAAAAAAAGTGACGACGATTACTGTGTAATGGCCCCAGGCAACCAATTTTTTCGAACATTTCTTCTCTTTAAAACTGTAAGAGTTATTTAGTTGGCATGTCTGAGGTGACTCACTCTGTCAAAGTGTATACTTAATTTTATAAGTAACTGTAAAGGAAGTTAATTGGAACAACACTTTGATATCAATTTTCAATAGGACGCGAGATGGCAAATAAATTTATAGAATATTATTCTTGAAAGATGATCTTGAGAGTTCGCTCACTAAAAGTGCAGTTCAATATCGGATCGAATGATTTCTTAGATAATGAAATAATTCCTTAAGAGTTGAAATTTATTAATCCTTAATTCTCGACTTTAAACATGTTGCGTGGTACTATAGTATAGGGTACTATAGTCAAATGGAATTCAAAATTATAACAAAAAAGTGAAAAGCAAAAAGTAGTTGAAAATAATTAAAAAACAATTAAACGTATGAACGCTGTAATAGTAATTATTTATAGAATTTAGTGGAATGCATTTTATATAATAGTATGTTCCACACATTCCGAAAACATCGCACAAAATCAATTCAGCATACATTTTTAATGAACAGAATTCAATACGTGGTTAACATAATTGCATGAGTGACAAACAATTATAAATTAATACGTATTTTTGCCAACGGTATGCTGTGTAACTTGATACTAAACCTAAAATATTACCTAAACTGAATAAAAATTGCTCTTCGAGACAAATAAAATTGTTTAGACCGACGATATTCAATTTTATTTCATCCATATCTGTTTACATCGGTATTTCGCAAGTTATAGAAACAAAACCCTGATTGTAATGTAAAATGAATAAAAATTATGTTAATTTTAAAGCACTCTCCCTTTTCGTCCCGGAAGTGTGAAAGAAGGAACTTCTTTACCGAGTCTTCTTGTCCCTTCGTGTTGTCTACGAATCTCGGTGGATGTTTCTCTTCCTCCTCGCCGACGTTCCTCTTGATTCGCAGCGTATCTTAATGCACAGTACGTGTGCAATATGGCAGTACGAGGCCCGTATATCGAGGGTTCATAGCGGGGCCCACGGGGTCACGACCCAATCGCCAGAAATTCCTTTATCTTCATTCCTGCGTTTTTATTACACCCTCGCCGCCTTCTCTCTACGTCGCCCGTTCGATGAACCTTAATTGCAACCCACGAGGGGTCTTTGTTGCGTCGGGCTCCTCTACCGAAACGAACTCGAGCTCTCCGTTACAGGCGTGAACGATCCTACAACAATGTGTTAGCTCGGTACGGCTAATTTTTGAGGGCAGGCATGCCAGACGTAAAGATCGCTCATTATTCCTGGCAGCTGAACAATGTTCCTTCGAAATCCACTTTACCGTTGCTCGATTATCAATGGATTCTATCGATCGAACGGTTCGTTCAGTTCAAAATACAACTGATTTTCTTGGTCGTGAGTTTCTGTTTTATAATATTAGATTGGAAACTATGAAACGAGCGTCGCAGCTGAACACTGACTAAATAAAAACGCCCGTTTCATAGTTTCCAACCTAATAGTTTTCTTTTCGCAAACGTCAACTCATTTTTTTGTGTTTATTTTATTAGTTTGTCAATGGCATAAGTTAGAATACAGTAACCTGTGATTAAGACAATAGTTTTTAGAAGGACAACGATGGAATAGGAAGTCTGGAATGTATAGAATGAAATTCCTCGAACAAAGCAGCTCGGTCCATCGAGACCAAGGCACGGAATTAACTGCGCGTGAATTTTCGGGGACTGCTCTGAAAATGTGCTGCATAGTGGCATCATCGGATCTTATTTGTGAGATCCCTCCTGCAGCACATTTCACAGTGGGTGCTAAAGCTTTCTAGAGGAACGATAATGAACTCGGAAGCATTTGGCAGTGTCAAGGCGGTGTTATGCGCCTTATAGAAGAAATTAGTAAAATATATTTAAAAATTAATTATTTTCGTGAATTTGCGATTGAATAATTTCCTTTAATCATTTGAAAATTCAGCATGTCTGACGGAAATATATTTCATTTTCTGAACGTCGTAAGCGCGCCTGCCTTTGGGAAGGGTGGGAGTGATATCTGCATGGATGTGGAGTCATCGAAAACTTTGGCAATGGTACAAATTTCCTCCAGGTCAATCGTCAATAGCTACGAATGCTGTTACGATTTTGGCTAGATTCTTCGGAAGTGTCGAATATATGGCATGCCTCAACTAATCAGAAGAACGAAGCGGATAGCTGGAGATTGAACGATCGCCAAATATGAAATTTGTTTTAAAATAGCAAAGATAACATTCCGTTACGCTCATGTCATAAACCCCGTCGACAAAAACTCCATGTATTTCGTTTCCCATCGACGGAATACGTTAAATTAGTGGTCGTTAAATTAGTCAGTCGTTAAATTAGTGGTTGAAAAGTTGAACATGTCACATTTTTTCACTTTCGTAGGTTTTCCATTCGTTTCGTTTCATTATCCTTTCTGTTTTTGCTATTGGTGAATCTGTTCATTCTTATCGTAGAGCCATGCTCAATTGTTTATTAAATTATAGTGCAGTTATCAAGAGTTAATCATTTTCGGACCTGTATCAATAATTGTACAGTTGAAAATCAATTAAACACTTGGATTTTCGCATTTTTTCAGATTTCTTAACACTAAACCTTCCGAACTCTAAGAGTACCTATCGCATGTTGCTTTATAACTATGAAAGAGCTGTGTTTATTTAAACCTCTCTCCATTTCCATTATAATGCATGCTGGAATAAAGAATTTGATTCAATAGTTTTTTAAAAAAGAATCTTCATAATGTAAATAATTTAAAAAGAAAAAATGTGTGAAAATGAATGAAGAGCCCGTTTTACGAACCGTGTTGATGAAAAATGCATTCATATTAAATTTAGTAACATGGCAAGACTGAGTTCATACAAAAATTATACAATAACTGCTCTCTTTTGTGAAAATTATTATATCATTATTCCAAATGAATTACAACTGGCTACTTTGTCAAAATTACTTAGAACAACGACGGCGACTATCCATATTACGTACTCTTTTACACGTATTAGATTGTTCTAAAAGTTTGTTCCAAATCATTTCTACGAATTCCATGAAACGAACTCTAAATGAATATATAAAATGAATATACAATAAAAACGAATGCTAAATGACCTTTCTGAGAAACCTAATGCATAGTTTGTTTGAAAACGTACAAGTTGAACAACTGAATTTAGGTAGCCAATTGAAAAAACGTAATAGCTAGCCTAATTTTACCGTAAAAACTATAACTTACATTTATATTAACATCTAGTTCAAATAAGCTACAGAATAAAGAAACGCGTTACTGAATTGATGCAAAAAACAGAGTTGCACAAAAAATAGACGAATTATAATCGTTCACTATAAATCAGATAATGCTGTGCGAAAGTAATGCACACTCAGCAAAAATTCCCTTTCATATTAGGTTAGTCAACAGTATAAAAAGATTTGGTTTAACTTGTCGACTCATGTTTGCTCAACTACTTGTTGACTTCGTACGTCCAATTTAAACGAATCCGGTTCCCGATTCGGATAAAAACCACTGTAATTTTTGTATTCCTCCGAGCCGTCCACTGATTCGCCACGATTTAATCAGTCCAGAGTACTCTTTAATTCGCGAAATCGCGTTAAAGTAACAGTATTCCGCGCGTACGGCGAAGTAACGTAACCCGCTCGTTGTTTTAACGGTAGTCGAGTTATCGTTCCGCCGTCTCTCAATCTCGAGGTTCGGTATCGTTCCGCGTTCCTAATCGCAAGAATCTCGATACTGTAGCCGGACTGTCCGATTAATTCCTGTGGGAACCCCTTCGCATTATGAATCGACGATGATCCCCCTCCCCGTCGGCGAGATCGGCCGGCCCGATAACCGATTACAAATACGGCTCGATAATCTCGTTCGCGCTCGTGAAGTCAAGCCGAATCGGGCCGGATTGAAACATTACGGCGGTTTTCGCCTCAGGAAATTGCCGATCGCGGAAACTTCCTGCGCCGCGCCGGGGAAAATGTGGAGTACCGCGAATGCAGGAGGAAGAAGAACAACCATAATTTCAATCTCAACTGAAGCGTTCAGGGGCACGGTCGCATTTACCGTGCCCCGTATTCGACGGAAACGAGAGAGCAACTTGAAAAGAAACATATTAATCCAACGCGTGAAGTTCGCGTTACTATTGCGACTTCATTGGTAACTGTACCGTTCTTTGAAATATGTTTTAACATCGAAGTAATTTATTCAACAAAATGAAACTTGGAAAATTAACCCCTCGCACTATAACAAGTGAGACTCGTGACGCAGATTGCGTACATAACCTGCTAAATACGAACGTTCGTCGTATCTTATAAATTGGAGCAACATTTGATTCTTCAGTGACTGAATAAGATACTGAAGTCTAAATATATTAGAACACTTTAAGAACATTGCTATCATCTTTTCGATTTATTGATATTATTAAAAGAGACGATCGAGTTGAAACATTTTCTTTTTCGTATAAAGATCCACGGTTCAGTTGTCAGAATCTAGGGATGAAAATAAATGGAGACGTATAAGAAGCAAAAATTGGCTCCTTCTATATAATTATTGAAAATAAGATTATAGTTTGCTATAGTAATAGTTTAGTTTAATACTATAACTTAATAGTGTATCGTTAAGATTATTACTAAATTTATCTAATCTGTATTGATTTATAACAGCAACACATTGAGTTCATTCTTCCTTACGATTTCTATTACAATATATGTAACATAATATAATACATAATAATAAGAAATAATAATAATATATAATGTAATTTAATATCAAGAAGCGAAACAAAAAAGGCACCTGGATTTATTACTTAAATTTTTGGTAAATAAAGAATTGTATTCTGGTAAAAACTGCGATTACTGGTGCTCTTATTCAACGAGTTGAGTTTGAACGTCCTGTTATAATGGTACATAAATTATGTTAAAGAAATGACAGTTTTAACAGACGTAGAAAGGAGAAACGACGCTTCCGTCGTCGTGAAAACGCAATAGAATATTTAGAATTGCGTGCGAGGTTTCTCAAGACAGAAAACATTGCAGAATTATTCGTTGCAGTGATTCGACACGTAACATCCTCTTGATCGTTTTTACGTTTCTATCATTTATCGCATTCAATGACTCTGAGCTCGACACGCACGCTTCGTTATTTCGCCAGAAGAACGATTTATTTGTTAACGAGCGCGTAATGTTTTCCGTATGTACACCGTTAGAAATCTAGTTGTGCTAATTATTTCGCCGCAAAACCGTAAACTGCGAAACATATTATTTTTTTAAACGAATCCCATTACAACGAATTCGAAATTCACCGCGTTGAAAATATTACCGTTTTCGCATCTCAATTCTAGATCATTTTACAATAAACACGGCCGAACCGTGTTGCGTTGAAATCTATGCAAAGTGGAAACATCACCACTTCGTAAATTGCGCAACGAATTAGTTTTTCATTGAAATTCCTTTGCAGTCTAATCGAAATATTTCCGGTTCAAAACACTAGCTACCGTTCTCGCATCTAAACTTTTGATCGTGTAAGGAACATTAAGGATAGCTCGAGTTGCATCGAAATAATTAAACTGTACCGACTTTGGCAAACTGCGTAATAAATTATATTCTAGGTGAATTCCTCTGAAATTTCGATAATATATAAATTCCGCAACGAAATATTTTTTTAAGCTAATACCATCATGTACGCATTTAAATTCTGAAGCATCTACCGAATGTTATAGGCAGACCAGATTGCATTTAAGTAAATCAAGCATTGTAACTTGAGTAATTTCGGTACCGCGTAACCTAGAAACGAGTCATTTTTCAGTAAATCTCTGCTAATAGAGTTTACTTGAAATATTTCCCGTTAGAACAGCTACCGTTTTCGCATTTAAATTCCCGATCGTATAAAAAACCACCAAGGCTACTAGAATAAACATAAAGTAGAAACGTACATTCGGTTATACTTTCTGTTCGGCTGAGTTTCACTGACTCGCAACCGCAGATTATCCGGAATCCAATAACGAGAGATTTTTGTGAGCTCGGTCTAATTACATTATTCACGTAACCCCGCGGGAAAAAAATGTCCACTTCGTGAAGAAGTCTCGATGGAACTTGGCACCTATTGATCTGCCCGCAAACCCGTTGAATTTTAAAAAGATCAGTACCACCTTGATCCTGATCGCCGAGGAAACCGTATTCGTATTTAATAGCAAGCACATGCGAGGAATTTGAACGACTAACCTGATTACCGTCCATCGTCCAGCATTACCTTCCACGTCCATCCATTAACCAATATTATTCATGCATGAATTGCTGGCTGAAATCGTAGCCGCCGGATTTCGTTTCGCTCCGCATAGAAACGCGACCGAACGGAACTCTGGGGTGAAAACGCATCTCGTCGATCTAGCTTCGTCAAATGATATCGTCCAACGAGTCGACAGGGTTTCCCATCGATTCTCTTTCGCTCCTGGCTAAAACTAGCCCCGTTATCGTTGACCAGATTTCATTCAGGTGGCGCACAATGTTGAAAAAGATTGATCTTCTCAGCAAAACCTCAAAATCCATTTTCTTTTCTTTCTGCAAATGGTGACATCAATTTCTTTTAGAAAGGACTACTTCTCTATTTGATACTTTCAATGCCGGATCACGTCTTCAAAATATAAGTGTTAGAAATCTCTTTTTACCGTCGTTGTTCCAGTTTCTTCATTGTTCTATAATAAATTTATTAGTCTTACACGTTTCCCAGAAATGTTTGCATACAAGATTCCCGGATCATACTTTCTTTCGTGTTTCGTTCTTCATGACGTGAAGTATGATATTTAGTGAAATTGGTCAAATTTAACGTTGCTTATGTATTCTTTTTAATTTATTAAAATGACTAAAGAAAGAAAAAAAACTCATGTTTGGCTCTTGTTTACTGTAGTTGATAAATACAATTTTTATTTTGCATAAAGTTTTGAGGTCTATTTATCACATTTTACAAAAATATATTTTGGGATATAAATAAAAAAACTGGAGTTAATGATAAAATAAAGATCGTCCAGGCTAATAATAAAGAAACATAAATCGGATGAAAATCTTTTTTTTCCTTTAATAATTGCAACAAGGTAGACATAATATAATAATTTCTTTAATCTCTTCCATTAATCTCACAGTATTATTTTTGACTTATTCATTTTTGTCGTAAGTGCATAAAATCCGCAGTTTAGTGATAACACGCTAAAATCACTGGCAGAAGGAATGAATTTTCAGTTAACTCTAATCTTTACAAACTAAGGAAATTATATTTCGCACTTGCGTTAGCAATATTTATAGTTTCAGTATTGAATCAAACAAAATAAAAATTATGTTCGTGAACTTAAGGTTAATATTTACGCAAATGATGCACTAACGTTGAATCGCAATAAAAATATTCAACGAAGGAATTTGCTTTCTTACAAATGAGTAACGCATTCTAAGTTGAATTGTCTATGTTTCCTAATAAAATTCGATTATGTGGCCACCTAACTCAACTAGTTGGAGTACTCCACCGCGTTAATTTTATGATGATCGTGCTCGTAAAAATCGGCAGCATGGAAGGGCTCGAGGTCACGAGCGCAAATTCAATGGATTCGTTAGGGGCCGACGATGTGTTAATGCTGTTTTCACCAACCCGATGCGCGCCACTGCTAAGAAGATTACGTAGATTTGCGTTAACGTTTCGGAATTAATGGCCGCGCGCGACTGCCACAGGCTAGGAGGCACCGGCGTTAAGAAGATAAAAGGGTAGAGGGCAGAAATCTTAACTCACTCCTAAACATGAAAGCCACCGCGTCGACTTAGCGCGAGTTATACCGATCCGCTAGTAACTACGCACCCGCGACGCTTTAAATTACGGTTCAATGCACGCGATGCATCGCGATGCTGCCGCGGCTGCAATCTGCTCTAACTCGCCGATTAAGTAAAGCGTCGATTCCGGTACCTCTTGGTAGCAGAGAGAACTCCGCGTAGAATCCATTAATTTATTACGCTTCTGGAATCGTTATATTTTTCTCGAGAGAGTGCTACGCCACACCGAGCCGACGATCTTAAACGATTTATGAGTTAAACTGGTCTTACGGTATTATACATCAACAGCTTTGACGTTAAATTTCTTTGAAAATTACATTTATTATGTCTGCAACATGTTGTACACGAAGTATCAGGCAGATTAATCAAATAACGCTATACTGACAATTTAAACGTATGCCATTAAGTGTTTCATTTCAAAGAGTACTATTTATTACCTAATTAACATGATCCGTGTTAATGAATCAATGGTAGTACGCCCTCGGATAGAAATTCAAAGTAATTATGGAGATATGCATTTTCTGAAAACAACATCTGCGTAGTTGGTTTATAGGCTGTCAAGAAAAGTACCTGAAAAATCAATTCAAATTTGAACTGCGAAATTTGCGAACTTTTAAGTAAAGATCGAACATTTGAATTTGGAGTATTTGGTATTGTTTTGAATAATTATTGATCCAAGGTCATTATCCGAATGAATTCTTGTAGTGGAATATTTTATTCGAATAAATTATTCTCTATATTCGTTCTAGTGAGTTATTCGCATAACTCTTCGTTCGAATAATCTCCTCGCATAGAGATTACACAATTATTCGAATAATAATGCAATTAATTATAGACAGTTTTTCTTTTCACATAATTGTATAAGAATATATTTACTCGAATACATGCAGCATCAGTTTAATTTCAACTACTTATATTATAGTATTATAAAATTATCGATGCTTTTCTCTGTATTGTAAAGATTATTAAGTTATGCAATCTACCCAGACGTAATAAACAATATGTAAATGATTTATGGAGAAAAACCCTTTTTTATATTTAATTATTACTATTCGGATCGATTATTTTCAATACGAATTCCTGTACAAATAAATTCTCATCCGAATAAAATCCTATTCGGATAAATTTTTATCTGGATACATTATATATATATATAATTTAGAGCTCACGTAAAATGCTAGAATACTTTCAGCCGTTGCGTTATTTAGCGTCGCGCGGAATAGCGACGCCATCGTCGATTTTACAGACTCCTAGATAGATATACAGTTGTCGTGACCCGATGCCATGCCGGTCCCGTCGGATCGGTCCTGGGTACGCGAAAATGTCGCAAGAACGGCGACAGTTAGACGAGCCACGGAGGGCTTTTCCGTGACTCGTTTACGAGCACGTTGTACCTGACATTCCGGGTCTACGCTCGCGGAAGAACGTGTTCTCCGGCGAGTCACTCTTCAGGAATCCCTTCGAGGCAAGTAAAACCGGCCTTGGACCTCCTTGAGGCCTCCTGTGTCAATATGCTGCGACTGCACAGCCTTCCCCTCTTTGACATGCAGATCGGTACTGCCAGAAGAAATAAACGTGCCTCGCTTTCACGAACTGGGAACGCCGGTCACGATGCGCTCGTCTCGGTGCCCCGCCGAATCGTAATTGCACCCCCCCTATGTATCGCACGAAATTGTGCAATCTTGTCGGCTTTGTTTTCCGTCGATAGATCGCGTGGTTCAAACGATAAACTGCTTAAACTAACTTTCATGCGAGAATGTTCCCTCGTTCCACAGGATGCTCCACTTACAAACAAGTCTACGCTCTTTCTGCCGATGGTGAAATTATCTTCGCAGGGTATCGCCTGCGAAATTTCGTTTCATGCGAGAAACAGTCGATTAAGTTCGCCGGTAACAATTAGGCCGGATTGTGGATCTTTATAATATTACATATTTATAATACGCTCAAATGTTTAGAAATGCTTTGTATTTTTACCTTATTTTGATCGGGAAGACTCTGTTATTTAACGTTGAGAAATTTGTCTTACTCTGGTTTTCGTGGAATTAAGTACGGAAATGGAAAGTGCATGCAGATCAACACACTGTTCTTCACGAAACAGATTAATGTTTCCGACATACATTATAGTAGAAAATAGAGCTAGAATTTAATTGTTAACTTGCATAAAGGTATGTTATTTAGTAAACTGTTAACTTCTGAATTATCTCTTCTTCTGTGTTTAGTTAATACATACTGTCTTCTGTGTTTAAATAAGTGCTCAGAAGAATAAGAATTTATTTGTACATGGAAAATTTTATAATTCTGTAAGTATTTTATTTTCGTAAAATCAAAAACAGTCATCAATTATTTACGTTATTATTCGAATTATTTTAAAGTCTCTATTCAAATAACTGTAAATAGACAGAATAATTTATAAGGAATAATGAATAATATAACAATATTACCCGATTGTTACTCGGAACAGTTCAAATAATGCTCAAGTCTGATTGGTACTATTAAAATAACTCATTAAGAAACGAAGAGAACTTAATAAAATACGGAAGAGTGAGTGCATTAAGCACGATTAAAATAAACCAAAGTCGAATGTAGCTCTAAGCTGCAAAAAATGCAACAAATTTGCTGATCATTATTCGAACGGCTATCTTCTTCGCATGAAGGATCACGATCACAGGCCGATAACGTACAGTCGGATCAACTAGTGCGAAATCCTTGAATCGTGACAGGAAATCAAGCAGCAACTCGCAGCAGGAAATATAAATTTCGGGAAGTTAGCAAGCGGAAAATAATTGAAGCTAATTAACACCATCGGACGGACACAGGATGAACCTTCGTTGGTTGGACGGCGAGCCTTTGCTTCGATAAAATCTCTGAATGCGGTTTAGATTTACAGTGATATCACTTGGACGCGATCGGTATCGAGGTGTGCGTACCCGTATCGATATCCTGATTTCCGCCGACATTCTTGCAGGCTACATTGCTCTCTGCGATTCAGTACCATCGGACGAAGGATACAGAGCGTGTCGGCATCACGGTTAGTGCTGTCGTCGATTCCACGGCTTCCTTTACCCACTCCCTAAATGTGATTACCGGTGTGAACTGTGTTTCTGCTACGCGATCTTGAAAGATCGCGCAAACATTCTAATTTCGCTAGACACTAGTGGATATCAACTAGAGATCAGACGATTGAAATTTCGAAACTCAAGAAGTTTCAAGTTTTCGAAATTCGAAAAAGTTATCAGTCATAAGCTTTTTAGATATTTTTTCAAATAGGATGAAATAATCAACTTTTAAAATTGAAACATATTAAATCAATTTATAAACCTACAGCAATTATTCGAACTAAACAATCGATTTAATCTTGTTTGTATTTTGGCATCGACTTAAAAAATAAGATTTCATTGCTTTTTGTGCACCATTAAAATCGATGTCGCTTACTATTTCTGAAAAGATTTATTATCAATAAAGCACGACGAGATTTACGGTTGTTTGCCTGGTCATTGTCATCGTGTCGCTTTAAAGTCGTCTCGTTTCCGTCGCGACAGACAAAAGGACCCAGTTTACGTAACGTTTAACATTGAGTTTTATGGTACAGTAAACAAGCAATACCGAGAAATTTTTACGGCTGATGGAAGATCCATCCATGCATTCAACGAATTGGATGCACTCAGTCGTGAAGAACAAATCGTCCGACGATGGACTTGTGCGAGTAATTCAGTGCTTGTAAATCTTAGATGCGTGAGATAGAAATTCAACGGAATCGGAATAAAGGAAATGCAATCATGAATCAGTATCTGATTGTAAACAGTTAACTTTTGCTTCATTATTCGAGGATGCTTCCATCCTCCTTGATTTTATAGCGATTTACGGCAATCTTCCGTTTAGGAAACCCATATTACAAAGTAAATACCCATAAAAAAATCTAATAAATGATTTACATCCTCTGAGAATACATTTCATCGCGTGTATAATAGCATTTATTATAATGGAAAATTAAATATTTTTTAATATCCGACGATGTGTTTTTTTTCAGGCTCGATTACGTTCTTGTTAATAACTTATTTACAGTTCATCATCTTTATCATTTCAAAACTTTGCTATATTATGCACATGAATTTCGTCGTGTCTCTAGTTCATACTGTTAACAAAATTACTCCAATAATCTTGACTTTTTTTGGACCAAGCCAAAAAAAGCACACTTGCATCACGCTGTTAACATTACACTGTAAATTTTATGCAGATACGAGAACAATGGATAAGCAAAAAAGGGAATTACTACAAAGATTAATAGAATTTAAAAGCATTAATAGACTACTGTTCTATTTACTAAAATTGTAAAAGGAAAGTAATATCTCTTTTGTTTCCATTACCTTGGTACTGATCCAAACAAATTTTATTTTACATAATGATCCACAGTTTAGTTACCATCCTGATCTGATTTATATGTATATATCACCAAATTATTTTTCCTTATTTTTTCACTATTCTCTTGTATTGCATTATTTTACTTTCGTTAATATATTTTACAGGTTGTTCCGTTTTATATTGTTCATTTTATATTATACAATGTTCAATCTTTGTTTATTTACTCTAATTAAAAAACTGACTTAGCATCATTGATAGGGCAGAGTATATAAACATAAACATTCTACATAAATTCGTATAACGTACGTGTTTTATTACTGTTATTAACCCTTTGCTCGAAGCCATTTCAGCTGCAAATCTGAAATAATTTTTCTGGCTTATAGTATTTCCATTTCATATAACAAAATTCATTATACGGATATAAAATTATGGATATAAACTTTGGCAATATTTATAAAAATAATTTTGGAACGCCTTACAACAATTTTAATACCGCTGCAGAGTCGCCACTTGAGTGCAAAGGGTTAATATATTGTATTGGGTTGGGGAATAAGTTCGTAGCGTTTTTATATTTTCTCTTATTTTACAACGATTTGTTGCTGTTTGACAAAGTGTATAACATTCATTCGACAGAGCTGCCTCTGCTCTACAAAACTGTGCTAATCGTGTTTCTATAGTCATTTAATTTTTTATTATTTTTGAGACTGTAGTGGTACATGTTCGGCGACCATAATAACAATTCGAGCTGTCCGCTTGCAGATGACAAGGTTTTGGCGAAAAAAACATTCCTTGACGTTTGCTAGTACGGAAATTACCTTATTCCTTTATTTATTTTTAATTTATTTTTCATTTTTTTTACACATCAACAAATTGGTCGAGAGGTGGGAGGAGGTCGTAAACAATTACAGCGAATGCATAATGGATTAATTAATTGTTGTAACTATTAGCATCGTTTTGTAGAGCAGAAACAACTCACACACTTTGTCAAATAGCAATAAATAAAGAACGCTACGAACTTATCCCCCAACCCAATGTTTTGCAATACCGAAACAAGTTACATGTACAAGCTAGTAAGTAAATAAAAGACTGTAACTCAATTCAGATCTACATCTGCATACCGCAAGTTCTGCTTATATGCAAAACATAAATGAAAGAAATCTGTTACATGAAGTGGAATTTTATACTTTCCCGAAGAAAATGCGAGCTATGGAACATTATTTATCTGCATAGAATGATGGAATCCAGTGCACGCATACTGAAGCGGTGCCTAAGATGCAAATAAAGTCGCGGAATTGTTTTCGAAGAAATCAAAGATTTATTGTGGAAACCTCGGCGCGATCTTTACAGAAATGAAACAATTAAGGGTGCGGTAACAGTTTTTCATTCCCACGCTATACGACCCTCATATAGTGACCACTCCTCTACTCGAATAAATAAGTTCGCGTACGGTTACACATGATTTTGCATATTCTCGTTCTCAACGATTAGCGATATAGAGGTTGCCGGCTATTATCAATTATCCATGCTATCCTTTATAGGTTTCCTTGGTTTCCTGGCTAGCAGACATTGATCAATCATTTTTATCTGAATATCTCAGGAACAATTTTTTCCGATGGTTTTTACTCCGCTGCATGCTGCGTGGAAAATGACTGTTACTATCTCTTGGATTAGCTTTGTCAGCTCTTTCATTCAGAAACGCCTGAGGACTGTTACCAGATCATTACGCAAATTTTTATTTTTATAGTTCATTTAAATCGAAAGATTGTACAGCAATTAGATAATTCCTTGCAGCGATCGTAAAGTAACAATACAATACATTTTTGTTAATGTACACGTTTACTTGTATTCAAAAAACTTATTTTTGATTTTTGATTACTTCTTTTTACATTCAAAATAATTGCTTTGTTTCATGGAATTATTATTTATTATTAATCACTTAATTTGTTATTTCCTGTTCGTCAACTATATATAGAAAAAGATTAATTCTTCGAGGCAATCAACAACTATAAATCTCGTGTAAAACCAATAAAAAATGTTTTATAAACTATTTATACATTTTCTTTTACATGGATTGTTTTGCTATATAGAATAAGGGATAAGACAATTTAATGAAAAAATTCTATTTTGAGAAAATTGGAAATTGAAGGTACAGCAGAGACTCTCTTATCCAAAGATTTATTTTTGTAATATGTTGATACTAAAGCATTCTATTATCTAATACTTTCATTCAAGCTTTCTAGTAGGTGACAATGTATCTAAATAATATAACGATTACATATTCGAATAAAGAAGTCGCTATTGTATATAATTCTTATCATCACAAATATAACAAAGCAACGTGATAAAATAGAACAAGTCATTTTTCCGCGTTCATTTTCAATATTTAAAAATCTCCTTCACTTATTAAAAACGACTTTTTAAGAATAGTTAGATTTCAGTCTCAAATTAGAATATGTTTCTGTTATCCCTGTAATAGATTTTACGTTGCATCTCAATCTAAAATGATTGATGTAAATGTACACATATATTTCCCTCGGTACCATTGGGTGAAAACAAAAGTTTGCTTACTCTTTCATAAAGCAAAGCCTGATATGTGCAAACAATACAGTCTCCGTTCAATTATTTTTAATTTCACAGCAACCCGGCTTTTTCACCGGTGGTCCAAGATCAACAGCCTTGAAAAGCTTTCAGCTGATCGCGAAAACGGCGCACCCTGAAATAGAACTTTCGCAACGGATGTGCTGCGCAAACACAACTTCCTTGCAATAATATTTGCTCATTGAACGATATGCGAAGGTTTAGGGGACCGGAAGAAATATATCGGCGGTTCAGAATTTTTCAAACCACCGCCGTCAAACTATGGCAAAATTTCCGAGCAAAAATTAAGTTACAAGTCATTAACACCCGATTGCCTGACACCGGGAGCCTAAAAGCATGATTTTGATATATCGGTATTGCACTCATGAGGCTGTATCTAAAACTGATGTACAGTAATGTTCACTGAAATTTCCAACATCTGTTACGTTTAAATTGGACGCATCCATCCCCCTTCGTCTCACATCACTGACTGTGTTGAGCTCAGGTAACCGTATCTTAGTAGACGAGGAAATAGATATACGACAGATATACATACTTCAAAAAGATGCCGCGAGGATAAAAAATCATTATGTAATAATGATCTCATAAATTCAGTAATTTTTTTAAATTATCAAATACAGTATGTACTGATGGCTTATTTTAGTATGTACAATTCTTCCAATTCATCCTTCATTAGTTGGGATAATACAATTTATTTATTTCTTATTAAATATATTGTTGAGTTGATAGAGAATATACTTTCTTTGAGTCATGAGGGAGTATTCATGGGTACATTTGAATGTACCCATTCTTGGTTCTACTTATGCCAAATATTTGTTGTTCAGAGTTTCTGAATATCCTCAAACAGGATTTCAATGTAACTGAAATAGACCTGGAATTTCAATATTATCTAGTTTACTTTCGTAGAGGATTACGTTTTGGTGTAATATCTCTAATAACTCACATTGCAAATCATTGATTCGATCGAAGGGATTTTTTATTGCCTGGATTATGTTGGGATTATCAGTAGAAATTATATAAAGTTTTTCATTTTCAATTTTTAAGTTTCTAATTGCAATTAGAACAATGTAGATAGTACAGTATTTCATTGAAAGTATAGTGGGTAATTTGTCCTCAATTTTTCTGTCACTAATAACAATTTCAGTGATTGTTTCTCGTCGTTTACTTTAATAAAAAAATTAATTGTTTTAAGTAACATGTCTCGTAATCGTTCAACAAGTGTCTCGCTAAATCTATATAAACGTGGGAAGACGTCATACCGATATTTTCGTATAGTATCAGTTTCTATGCGGTTCTTTAAGATACAACTAAAACTACCGTTATAACACTGATGTTTTACATTTCGATAGAACTGTCTGCTCGGAACAATACGCTTCTGAAGTTGCAAACGCAAAGCATAAGCGAAACAATCATTCAATTAACCCGTTATTGAGACATGTCTAGATAAAATATAACAGGAAACAACGTTCTAAACGGAATGTAACATGTACTTCTTGCCGCTAATTTACGGCTAATCCGTCACGCCATCTTCGTTTATTCATTACTATATCCGTTAATTACCACCGATGCGTATCGCGGTACATCGTAAATTAATCAGCCCATTAATAGCGATCGAAGGAGCGCGTTTTTCTGCAGGGTTCCGATAAATCGCTCGCCTTGCTCGATTTTCCCGTATCGATAGATCCTTTAAATACAGCGTTACGCCTATTGGGATCGTACGAACCAGTTCAGTTGTAAGACTATCGTGCTTCATTCGTCGTTTGCCTCGCCTTTTCTTTGTCATCCTCGGATAGCGTTCACCAACATCTTTTATTTCTCTCTCTCTATCTCTCTCTCTCTCTCTCTCTCGATCTTCGTGTTATCTTCGCGTTATCTCGAAACCGGCTCGCTCGAAACGCTACATACCGCGCGAAGTAACTTGAAATAATTTAATTATCATCACTCGTTATCTATTTTCTCTTCAATGTTTTCTTTGATGCATCGTCTTCTTGCACCGCTGTCGTACGACGCGTAGTTTTTACGCCAGTCTATCGCCGATGCTGTTAACGATCCCGGTATACGATATCGGGTTCGTAGATTTTTACATCGACTTTTTCCCTTTGCCAGCGAGACAGGTCTATCTTTTTGCCGGGGCCCACCTTTTCTCTCGATCTTCCTCGTTATCTGCTCCGATGCTCTCCCGTTTCTTTGCGCGGCGCGCTACTCGCATCTCCGCCATACCTTCTATCTATTGTTCAGTCGCTCCTTTTCTTTTCTATTGTTCAGACATCTTCTCTTATCCGAAATTTTGCCACCAGCTAATGGTTTCTCGTGTTTTAATTGCCGCCTTTGTCATTGTTACGAGACTCTTCGAGGAACCCATTTTTCCGCTTCGTCATCTTCGGTTGTTTCGTTAGGATGAACCTAAAAACTAGACGATACAGAACTACGGACATATTAGTGTACACGCCCGACAATAAGTATCCGAACACTGCTGGTTTTGTACACGAAGTTTATCCCAAAGACTGATCACGCCCGACTTACTTCAAATCGGACTCAACGCGCAGGATAAACCGCATGACAGTTCTAATTCATCGTGAGGCAGTTTCCAGAGACAATCGAGAAAGGTAGAACTATTCGTTAAGAATATCCTATCCGTATTATAGTAGAATATTCTTTACATATAATTCCTTAGAATATTCCTTGAAAAATGAATGGGAGGAATGAAAGATGAGTCGTGAGGACTCGTGAGAAAAATCCTCAGGGGATGCAACTGACAGAGATTTGTGGATCGATATAGCATACTACATGAGCTTAACCTACTCAAGGTTCCCGAACTATTCGATAGGAACGATGGATAAAAGAATTATTAATGCATATGGAAGAATGAAATTGTAAAGGATGTATAGAGGATCACTGAAATTTAGAAAAGGGCTCTCTACACAATCTCAATAGATTAATAAAAAATTGTCGAGATCATGGATAAAGTTCCACACATTTCGAGAATAAGATAATTAAATTCTGAGGGATAAGAACAATCAGAATCAGAAATAAACTATTGTAATACGTGATAATAGAATTAAGAATATTGTATGGGGATGTATAACAATGTATCCTGGCACTTAAAACGAATAAAGATGACAAACATCTCGCGAGAAGAACATCAGAAACAGTCACCTTGGAACGAGTTAGAAAAGATCTCTCATGTAAGAAACTTGAAAAATAATGAAACATCTTTTTAGAACGTACAGTGGTGTGCATAATTATACATTCAAAGTAAGTTTTACATTTTTGCTGATACTTAATAAAAACTCAAAGAGAATTATTTTTGATATGGAAATATGCAAATATGATGTATTGTTAAGTTTTGGTTTAAACATCATTGAAAATGTAAACATTACTTCGAGACGTAGTACCTGTAGCTTCGAGATTCGAGTCTAAATGTAAAAGTTACTTTGAGTCTGTAGTGAAACAATCTTAGGGCGCTCGTTGAGCAAGATTTCATGACAAGAACATGAGAAATAATGAATAAGCTTGTTGAAACATGGCAGAACTATCTTAGAACGTATATTGAGAAAGGTCTCGTGAGAGGAACACGAGAAGTAATCGAAAACCTTGTCGGAACAAATGAGAATAATCTTAGAACGTCTACGGATGGATATCCGAGAGAGGTACACATCGTAAATATATTTATTAATAAATAATATCGATACTTGCTACGGGAACGACGACGAACCTTTCTAATATCATTGAACAACGTGAACTCTGTTCAATTCTAACTACAACTTTCATTTCCGTTTCCATCAGAACACAATAAAAAATAGACCCTTTAAAGGTTACACGCCATTTCTTGATCCATTTTCTAGATGTCCGTATACTTATGGTCGGGAGTGTTTGTAGATAATTTATGAAATATTTCACATATGAATGAAATGATGTACAATAATTTTTAATATAAAATAGTAATAGTTGAAATACATGTAGCTAAAGTGGTAGAAAATATTGTGCTGAACATTTTTCTTTGGATACATGAGCAATAGGCAGATATTATAATTTCTTTCTGGAATATTGTTACAATCAAGATATTCTTTATTCATATTTTTTCAACCAGAATTAGTAAAATAGAAACCACGTGAGAGGAACAAGGCGATATAAGGTAACATTACATCACCCATAAATTAGTTTAATGAAATAAGAAGGACAACTGTAATCAAAATAAAAAGTATATCTAAAATACGTCAATTTCTTATCATAACGCCAAATATACATGAGAAAGCTAAGAAAATAATTATTACATTGTGGATTTTTATGCATTTACGGCGCGTGCAATCTTACAAAGTGCAAGAGAACGAACATATTAAAGAAAGTTAATGGCAGTATTATTTTATACTTACAGCAAGGAATTTTTAAGTCGGTCTAAAAAACACTATCCTTGATCAGGTTTTGAGGAAATAATATATGAAAAGGAGAAATTGTACAAAGATGCGCAATCTTGTAATTAATTGTAAATGCAAATATGCGTTATCCGATATAACCGGAAAGATTTCTCTTGGATACAGAAAAAGGTTAGAGAATCTAGAATGATTTATTAGTTAACGATAATAAATAAATCATTCTGTCTCTCGAGTCCTTTCGGAGCGAAATTAGCAATTCTTCCTGGTATCGACGACAACGGACGCGATGCATGAAATCGTCGTGGCGCGGCGTTGCGCTGTCTGCGATCTGGAACACCTCCGCCGACAGAAGTTCATTTCCTGTCAGTTCGCCGGTTAATAAGGTTTCCTGTTGCTCGGTTCCAGGGACGAGGCGTAGGATGGGCCGGACCGTGCGAGGAGTCGTGCTACATTGAAGAGGAGGAGCTCCCAGAAGACGAGAGAGAAGGAGGAAGGAACGAAGGATGCCTGCCTCGCAAACCGCCGCCACGGAGCGGCGAAATGAGAGGACGGTGAGTGTCGTCTTGCTATCATTCGGTATCCTTTGATATCGTTCGATATCTGTTGCGATTTAAAGGCTCAATTCAGACACGGTCAATAATTTAATAGAGTCGCAAATAGTTATTGGGTCTCGGATTAGTTATTAAAGATCTCTTACGGCTCTACAGAACTGTTATATTCGGTTTTTCGAATAATTTAATTTTTCATGATTTTTTGGACTTAGAAATGAAACGTTCAGAAGGCAAAAATCTACACTTTCGACATTTGCTATTCTTCGTTTTTCATCGAGGTCGTTGTTCTGAAGATCGACCAGTGCAGGGCGTGTCGTCGAGGTCAAAGTTGCCTTCTTTTAACTTTGCCAACCGTATCTGAACAGTAGACCCGCCTATGACATCCTCTCTGTACACGTTACAGATATCTCACGCTGTTTCGGCAGCTTTTTGACCTCGGCGAATAACGAAGAATACTAGATGTCGAAAATGCTGATTTTGTCTCCAGGATATTCCATTTCTAAACTTAAGATATCATGAAAAATTCAATTATTCGAACATGCGAATATAACAGTTTTGGAGAGCTCAAAGAGTTCTTCAGAATAACTTATCCTTTTTGCAAATTAATGTATAAATCGTTATAAAACAAAAACTCTACGAATTTATTTGCCAACTCAATACTCATTATTCACCAAACACTGCCTAACAAATTAGTCCCACTAACATCTCATTTTTTTATCATTTCAATTAAATGCAATTTTTGAATAAACTTTTCCCCCGACAATAATGCGAACAGGTCAATTTAATATTTAAGATAAAATTCCAGTCATTTAGTCCAATATTCAAAATGTTATTACGTTTTAACCAGTTAGTTGTTGCGACTTATTTAAAAAGCGTGTATAATTATTAATAATTTTGAATACAAATATTGGATCGAACAATGATGGATCCTTTTTAACCCTTTTATTTTATATTATTTTTATTTTATTTTACTTTATTAGTTTATTTTTATTTAGTATGTGTTAGTTTGAACGTGCATACTTATAAAAGACTTATGTTATTTGACAATTTGTCGACTACAGAGAAATTTAGTAATGTGAAAATTCCATCGATAATCGTGTAGCAATTTTTAACGTCGCCTCGGAGACGCCACTTGAGTGCAAAGGGTTAAAATCAACGAACTGTTAAGAAAAAATGCAAATTGCTCAAAAATCCATCTAATAGCGATGTTGCAAAAATTATGTTATCAAGGGTTAATAAATAAATTTTCAAAAATTAAATAGCCAAATAACAATATTTATACTTTAGGTCCAAATGGACCGAGCCACAATCTTCGATTGTTGAACAAAACCTGAATGCAGACTTTGCATTGATTCACTGCTATTGCCAGCAAACATTTCTAGTACATATTCACAATCGAAGATTCAATTGATATCACGTTGCTGTTTTTCCACTCTAGTTAGTCGACAATACGTCTTGACCTATTCTTTCTCAAGTGGATATTGACACTATGACACGACATACCTCTCACCGAAAAATTTTCCGCTACAAGCAAACCTCAAATAGAATTTAAGTAGAGATCGCTGCTTAACAACGAAATCCAGTCAGAATATTACTGCAAGTCTCCGTTAACATAAATGCGCTCCATAATCATTCTGACAAGAAATTTTAATCGTACGTTTGTTAAAATACGTCGAGTAAAAGAAAGTTTGGGGACATTGCAATATAATGCAAATAAATAACAAGAATAATCCTTAGCTTTTTAAATATTTTTTATGAATATAGTTGTGTCAATAAGGTGAAAAAGGAGATTAAACATCATTTTTTGTTTATTTTCAGATTACACACGAGCCGCCAAAATTGAAAACCACTCTGAAAACGCCTCCAAAACAAGCAACAAATCCTCTTCAATTTGTCAAAGTTGGACCATGCTCCTTGTACCGTACCGCTCAGGAGCAGCTGCAGAAAGTCCAAGAGGTGAAGAAAATAAAACAAGAGGTTCGCGATGACCCGGAGGATTGGCAATCGGTATAATAAAAAATTCATCATAAATATATTAATATCCACCATGAACCATTTCGCAAAACGTCGAACTGTGGATAATACCCACTTCTAACATAAATAAAAGAGAAGAAGTATTTAAAAAATTCAAGAATATCGATATATTTATTTTATGTAAAATAATATATGCCATATAACACGAATTCCTATGACGCATCAAAAATATTGCGACCGTCGTTTTCATACAACGCGATTCCTCGTATAACATGCTATACATACAGGGTGTCCCAAAAGTCACCCGTAATCGGAAAATGAGGAGTTCCTGAGATAATTTGAAGTAATTTTTTTCTTAAAGAAAATATGATCCGCGGCTTTGTTTACGGATTATTAACAAAAAAACATTGATCAATGGGAGATGAGTTCGTCCGCTCGTTGGCTCGGTTGCCTTACTTCAATCAAGCTCGCTTCTCATAGGTCAATGGTTCTCGTTAATAACTCGTTAACGATACCTTGGACAAAATTTTTGTGAAGGAGGAAGTTACTTCAAATGACTTCATAAACCCCCTAGTTTCCTATTGTGAATGACTTTTGGGACTCCCTGCATATTCTGTATAGTTCTATAAACATCAGCCCACAATTATTTTCTCTATGGACTGATTTATTAGTTATATTGTATTTAATCCTTTCGCGAATAAGGGATCTTTCAAAGTACACATGATTAAAGGGTAAGCATTGTTGCGCAATATAAAGAGTATAGTAACAAGTATAGTAAATAAGCATATATGCAAATACGTCGTTGTTCTTTCGGAGTAACAATGTGGACCGTACATATACGACCGTATTCGCGAAAGGATCAGTCAAATCCGATGAATATAATTGTTGAATATATTGAAGCATAGCTGGCGATTTTTTTCTAGAATCTGGACAATTGGAAGAGCAGTCGGAGGAAGCGTCAGGAGCACATAATCGAGCGAGTGGTGGAGGTAAAGAAACTCGAGCTGGAGGAACACGATCGGCAGCGTCGTCGAAGTAAAACTTTCTCGGAAATGATGGAAGAGAGAGGCAACCGAGGTCGCAAACTGAGCATCAGCCTGGCCATGTATCACGAGGAAGATGCTAACGACTTGAGTGACCTTGGCATAGGCACCAGCAGCGGAAAGAGCTCGGTCAGCGGCGACACTCACGATGACACGCACAGTGTCCTGGTAAGATGGACGCCTCCCTGAGTAATAACATACATATTACAGACTGATTCATGCTAGATTGTGTATCCTTATGCAAACTACAGATCTTGTTTAATCTTCCTATCGTTTCAAATGTCACTCATTGAGTTTTCATCATAGCTCCCAATCATTTTTGTTTTTAATTTCTAATTAACTTTCTTTTATTTCTACCTATATTAGTCTATTTCCAAGCTACTCTATTTACTTCTCCAAATTTTTATTTACTTATTCCATTGTTCTTTCAACCCTTTACATCCCAAAATGTGATAAATTATCTCTTCTACCATTCTACACAGTCTATACTAATCCTGTGTTCTCTCCTTTCTTGTACACTCGTTTCCCAACATGTTCAAACTTCAATCTTGCTCATTATTCCTTCTGTCACCTTATTCTTACGTTTCTACTGTAATAGTCTTTTTGTTTTCTTCTCGATCCTGTATTTATCACACTTGGTTGATCTTACCCCAATTTTCCTGGATTTTCCGTTTCATTATTTTTGTCAAATCATCCACCAATACTTTAGGTATCCGTTCTATTTCATCGTTGACCTTGTTTTGCTCGTTAGCTTGTCTTGCTATACTTCTTTTCTTATTTATTGTCACTGTATTATTTTGTCTTTTTATTTCTTTGCTCATATACAGGGTGATCCATAAGTATGGTCAAAGCGGGAAATGGGGGGTTCCTGAGGTCATTTCAAGTAACCTTTTCCTTTGCCGAAATGCAATCCGCGGCTTTGTTAACGAGTTATTAACAAATAATGTTGGCTGCGCACGGACAATTTTTCGTGCTGCTGCGCACGCGAGCAGGGCCGGCTGAAGCCCGTCTCGGTGACAGGAGCCACGGCCACGTATCGCCTCTAAGCCGCGTTCGATCATCAAATAAGAATTTCATGAATTTTTTATTAATTTCAAAAATTTCACAAATATTATTAAACCCACCCATTCAGTTGTAAATGTTGTAATCCAGAAATTGTAATCCACGTATGTAGAACGGCACAGATTACACTAACTTTTACTTTCACTTTCACTGCACTATTATTCCACACTGATCACGAATTATTCAACAATTAACACATGTCCGAAGTTTCCAGCGTTATTTTGTGTGGCCCTGAAAATGGCCGATTATTTTCAAATACGGAGAAGTTATTGAGTAATTTCAAATACTTTTTAAAGAACGGTGAAGTTATAGGGACGATATCTCGAACGAAACTGACCTTCTCCACGAAGATGTTCACACAGACTGTGTCGATTATCATAGCAACGGACACTAGGTTTTAAATAAATCTGAGATGCTCTGACGAAAAAAAAGGTTTTTCAAACTGCAACACGGTGTAAGGATTTTCAGACGAAAGCCAGACTAGTACACCGGCAGAATCGACGAGAGTAAAAGTCAGAAAATAGGGAATATGTGATTATTTATTTCAATCATTTCCGTATCTTCAAATAGATGTATAAGTTAATTTGAAAGAAACTTCAACATTTAACCATCTACCACTGCCTATTTCCATCACATTCATGTTCTTTTCTTCTGTACAAACGATACAGTAAACTTTCTTTTCTTAAATACAATACTATATTTTTAATATTCGAATATGGAAAAATATTAAATTTTCAGTAAAATGGTATTGACCTTTATTAACCCTGTACCTAACCTGTCTTGCATATGTAACAAATATATCCCTTTATTCAGAACTTCTACAGTCTAAAGAAATATAAGAAAATAAAATAATGGTATTACATAACTGTAGACTGCCTACGTTTATGTAATATACAAGGTGTCCCAGAAATCGAAAAATGTGGAGTTCCTGAGGTCATTCGAAGCAACTTTTTCCGAACGGATCGACCCCAGTTTCGTCGATTGATTCGACCGCTTCGCGCTAGATGAGCTCGTTTCTCATTGGATAGTATTTTTCATTCATAACTCGTTAATGATGCCACGGAGAAAATTTTTGTAATGGAAAAAGTTACTTGAAGTGACTTCAGGAACCCTTCATTTCCCAATCGCAAATAATTTTTGGAACAACCTAGATATATGTGGCATCGATGATTTTTCGGAAATATCTTGGAATCTAAGATATCTAGAATATCTAATTGCAAAGGAAAAGTTAGTCGAAATGTTAAGATTTCTAAAATATCCAAATATAATAAAAATTGAATATTA
Source organism: Augochlora pura (assembly GCF_028453695.1). Taxonomy (NCBI): domain Eukaryota; kingdom Metazoa; phylum Arthropoda; class Insecta; order Hymenoptera; family Halictidae; genus Augochlora; species Augochlora pura. The sequence continues at coordinate 18,626,194 of NC_135781.1, forward strand.
TTAATAACTGTTTAAATTAACGTAACAATATTCCACCAATTCGGTTATCTTGAAAGTTTTATATACATTAGATACGCGACTAAACATGATTTGTGATCATTTGAAAGGTGGCCACTTGAAGGGTTGTTTTCAAAATCACGACAGGAAAATAAATTTCTTTCTTCTACCCCAAATTCCGAAGATAATATCTTGAATGGTACGAACTCGCAGCTTTATTTCCTTTTTATTTCATCAGCAAATCTTAAGTAATAATATATAAACGTAAAAGCCCACAGAAGAATGAAAAATTGCGTGGATGCCAACTCGATATCCTGTTATACTTTTTGGAATCTTAAACCTGAGTGTAATTAGTAGATGCTTTGTAAAATCACCAAAAGCTTTAACATAAACGTATGAGTTCAAATAAAATTACCATTATTAAAATTCTTTTTCTAAAATCATGAGACTTTAAATAAAATACTTGATCTGTTTGCAGAGCGACAGGGACAGCGAGATAGAGAAGAACCACTCCGACCTGGACAACGTGCCAAGCGAGAGCGTGATCGGCAACGACGTAACAACATCTTCGGCGACCACAGTATCCTCGTCAATTGCGACGACGAAGAAGCCGTTCGGCAATGGTTTCCACAGCAACCATAACCACAACAACCAGGAATACGACTCTGCGACAACGGCTACAACCAGCTCGCCGGAGCCAGAAGAATACACATACGAGGGTGCGATCCGCAGCTACGTGTCGAGGGTATCACAGAACATACCGCGAAGATCTCTGGTCAGCCTGGACGCGAAGCTAGACAGCGCGAAGTCATCTACGAACGGCTCAAAGACGAGTTTGAACGATGAGACCAAGTCCACCATGCCCGTGGTGAAAGTAGATATATTGAAGAGGCGAGAGATCTTCGAGAAAGCAACGCTGAAGAACAACGAGAGCAAAGCGAACAACAGGCTCTCCGGCGACTTCACCGGTACGAAGTCGATCAAGGAGAGGCTCTCGAACCTGGAGAAACAGAAGCACGAGCCGGAGAGCAACGAGAAGAGCGGCAAGTCCTTGAACAGACTGTCCGGCGATATGAGCTCGATCCGCGAAAGACTGTCCCATTTGGAGAAGCAAGCTTCGGAGAGGGAGAGCAAGAGCTCCGTTCATCGCAAGCTAAGCACCGAAGAGTTGGAGACCGTCAGACCGCTCAGAGAGAGACTGTCGACCCTGGAGAAGTACAGCAGCAGCGACGAATCATCTGTTCCGGGAACTGCCCACGAATCCCGGCACAACGGCGAGCTATCCGCCAGAACGATAAAGGATCGCTTGAGCGCCCTAGACGCGGTCAGGAGCAAAGAGTCCACCGACAAGAGATCCTTTGTCGGGAAACATTCGCTGTGCTTTCGAGATCAAGAGAACAGAATCGACACGTCCACCCCCAGCGAGAGAAGCTCTTCACCCGATTCAGAGTATCGCGTGCCGAGAGCTGCCTTCCACAGGAGCCTGGACTCGCTGGACGCCGATGCCTCAAGCGGTCCCGATACTTTCGAGCGTGTACAAAGCCTAGAAGAGCTCGATTACGGTAGACGCTATCCGGCGTCGTCTTCCTCTGCGGAGCTTCTGAACGACACGGACCGGGAGGATTCCGGTATCCACACGGCTGACGTCAGCTGCTCTGTCAGTCAAGCTGACGAGCCAGTGGACGAGGACATCGTACATGCTAGCGCGATCATGGAGAGGCAGGAAGTGATCGAAGAGAAACCGGAGGAACATCGTGACGTTGAGACAGCGAAGGAAATCGTTGCTGAACAGAGCACTACTGTGCCTGATATCCCGAACAGTTCTGCTAGCCAACAGGAGGCAGTAGTAACAAAGAAGGTAAGTCGCGACCAGGATTTTGCATGTGTGATCTTCCGTCGATTTATTTCGGTTTTCACCGTTGTCATATCTATTCATCTGGGTCCTGTGAAAGTTCAGTCGTTACCTGGGATATTATGTATTCGTCGTTGCTTGGTATTTGGAAAGTTCAAATGGTTTTTTCCAAAATTGTGAGGTCGTTCTACGGCAATGTCTCAGGCAGCTGTTTCAAACTTCGCTGTTTCGGAGAAGTTCATTTCAGTAAAACTTTGTTTACTTTAATAAAAGTGAAATCAAAATGAGTATCTGTTGTGGATTTTATGCGTTTATAAGAAAATTAAGTAAACATAACTTGCAACAGTAGAAACATTAAAAGACTTAAAGATTATCCTACTGACATTGTTAAAGAAATAACAGATCCTAAGTAACACTGTGTTTTGCAAAAACATGTTTACGATTACATGAATAGTATTCAAGTTCTAGAATATCCAACTGTATTCTAGACAAATATGTTTAGGCTAGCAATGAAATAATACATTCGACACGATTGCAAGATTTTTGAATGTTTATTTTAGAGATTTAAATATTTTTAATCTAGTATACTCTGTTTTGCATTGTAAAATATTTTGGAGAAAGTTGCTTGAGGCATTGATTTATAGAAGCTCATCTGTCTATGTGTCAATGTTTTCATTCATAAAGAATGCCATTTCATAAGAATACACCCTTTCGGAAACCTGTCTGAAGAGTTCAGTATCAGATTCTGATTTCAAGGATCTAGTATTTTTGAATATTTAATGTGGTCCATTTAACTTGAACACCTCAAATATTTCGTTTGTTATTAATAATTTTCTAAGTCACAGGGTCACGATAAATTCGATAACTTGATCTTCGTGTGACCTTGAATAGCAAAATAATAAGAGTTGTGCAAACATTTATTTATGGTCTGCAAGAATGTATAAAAGTTCACATACAGTAGTTAATGTAAAAACTATTTCTTAATTATATAAATTATTATTAAATCTTTGGTATACAAGTTACAGACGAAGATCACCGAATTATAAGATGTTTCATTCATCTTGACCCTTCTAATCACTTGACGTTAATAAAAATTAATAGTTCCGTGGTATAGATAAAGATTTATTTGCTTGCCACAATATTTAACCTTTGGAACGTAATCATTAGACTGCGGATTTTTATAGAAAATAAAAACATTCTAGCAAATTTCTCAAATTCTTTGAATATTTCCGCAATTTTGTACTACATTTATCAAATTTTACGACAAATGCCTCAAATCCGCAATCTACTAATCATGTTTTGCTATTATCTATCGATAAAAAACGAGATATATGTTGCAAGTAAAGTTGACCACTCTATACCTTCAACAGTTACTAAACGATGATACTAAAGTTACGTTTATTATTCGGTTAAGGGACGTCACGGCGATTCGATCTATCCAATAACTCTTTGGTTCTCTAGGGTACTGCTGACACTTCTGGGGAACTGTCGACTAACAAATCACAATCGCAAGCTCACACAGAGATTACTAACTCTCGCACACTACGTTCCTGTCCCGCTACGTGTCGTCCGATCGTATACCAAAGTCCCAAAGTACCCCCGCGAAGAACTCCCCCGGAGACCCCTCCCAAACCGAAGTCATCCACACCCAAAGAGCTTATCGATGCCAAAGCAGAATCTACCAAAGAAACGAACGCGTCGTCGACTAGTTCCAAACTCCTCTCGGAGGAGCTCGACAGCGTTCGCGACGTTAACGAAACGAGCGAAATTCTTTCGAAACCGGACTCGACCAAAATCCCTAGTTCATTATCAGCGCCGTTAGATTCGACAGAAAGTTGTCTCGTACCATCGGGCAGGACGGTGACAGTTCCAACGACCCTTCAGTTAGAGTCCAACGCTACCTCAGCCTTCAACTCGTCCACGAAAGAAGCCACAAAGCTTATGTCCCCGCGTTCGACATCCAAAATCCCCACCCTTTTCCCTCGAAAGGCGATTAGCAGCAAATCGTCGCCAACGAGTTCCACGTCCTCCCTCAGCCCACCTGTCTCGCCTTCCTCGCCCAAAGCTCTGTCCCTGAAGACGAGAACGTCGACCGCGAAGAGTCCAAATAGTCAGACGTCGTCGCCACAGTTTCCAAAAGCCTCGGAGATACCTGTTCCCGTTAGTTCGAATGGTACCGGCACTATTCCATCCGGCTCTTGTATACCAGTCCCGAGCCCCTCGAGCCCGGAACAATCATCCCCGATGTCCTTCGCGAAACACGTTCCATCCCCCCTCTCTACCAGCACGAAACACCAGGTGACGGTGGGTGAAGAGACACTGGCTGCCGATAGACGCCGAACGGTGGTGGAAATTTGCGAAAAGGTGGTGGTACCTCAGGGCAGGACACCTACGACACCTCCAGTGACACCGTTCATCACCGTGGATCGCGTGGCGCACAAGCAGACCCCGGCGACCGAGGTTAGGATCGAACAGCAATCTAACTGCCCCTCGAGAAAGTCTTAAACACCCCGGGGAAGTGTAAAGGAGACTACTCGCCTTTGGCTGTCTTCACGTATCGCGTTGTCTCTCGCCCCTTTTATCTGTTAGACCTAGCTTCGTCTAACATCTATTAGATCTTGTACATAAGAAAGGGCTTAGAACGGGCGCCCTGGTGGTGGGAACTACTCGGTTCACGAAATGATCTTAAGATGGTTACGGCTTCGACATCGTTCGAAATTCTGCATTGAGGTCGCCGTCTAAAAACAGTTTGCTTGGGGAATCATTTAATATGTAATTGGAGATTGTTTTCGAGAAATCATGGGTTGGAAGGAAGGGTTTATGCTAAGAGCGGGTACCGTCTGCTAAATTTCATCCATTTACATGTAAGGGTAGTCATAATCAGTAATTTTCAGTTTAATCTCGCCAATGAGTAGATTGAAGAATTTTATGCAAAATAGAAAACATATGCATTAATTGCGAGATACAAAATCCAGAGAGACTTAATTCTATGTAAATCAATTTTTAATCTTGTTTTCACTCAATTGTCAAAAGAAGATTTACATAATTCAATTCGTTTGTGGTAGAATTTAATGAAGTTTATACGGATTAAAGTTATTCATTGTTAATTTAGCGTGTCCGTGACATTCGCTTTGAACATTTTAGCGAATCGAAAATAATAGAATAATATTATCAATTTCTTTCGCCTTTTTATCGTATTATATTTAGTATACTCGTTTTTGCTTTAAATTCATAAAATCCACAATCTACTGACGAGGTTCATCAGAGTTGAACACCTTGAACTCCTATTTCCAATGTTTCATTCTACCATATATAGAAGCAATTCAGCATACGTTTTTACTGCCATCGCATGGAAACTCAAAGAAATCTTGCGTTTATTTATATCTATGGTAGCAACTGCTATTTATCAAAGCCCCGACCGGATCGGCTGTATCCGGAAAATGATTTTCGCGTCTTGAGTTCGATCAAAAAAACCGACTCCCGCCACTTAGGACACCCATATAATATAACCCGTCTTCGCCTGTCGCTTCCACACATATTTATTATCTTCCATTACGCACAAGTCTCGCTGGAAACGAAGGCGTGAGACCATAGCTAACGATGTAAATAGACGACGCAGGAGCAAAACGTATATAATAACCCCCCAGTATCAAGTAGAATTAGATCAGGTAGCCGGAAACACGTACTAGCCAAAGGTAAAGAACGGTATCGATTCGAATAGAGTCAATAATCATGATGACTAGCGCGAAACTCGATGGCCTAATCGGCAGGACATCCATCTTCGACCTACGCAGTCGGCTCCAGAAGCCCACGAATGGAAATCAAGGCAACAATTCTTTCCGTGGTTCTATTGTAATGACTTTCGTTATTTTCCTATGTACATTGTATGCGGGAACACTGGAAACACATTTGTTACTTTTAACATGGTGCTGATTCAGTATCAAACACTGCTGTGTACGTGATTATTCCAGTTATAGTTAATTCTGTTTATTTCTTTTCTATGCTACAAACATTTAATTCGAAGGATGTGCGTGATTCTAGATGCAACAAACTTCTTACAAACTCTTTTGACAATATTTTGCAATATTCTTTTGACAAAGTCTTAATAAACTCTTGGCAAACTCTTGGCAAAATTATCGGTATCAAACAAAGAATTGTTGTCTCGATTTCAGTTTCCGTCTGGAAACTGTGTGAACGATGCCTAACCAATCAATCGCTGCATAAGTGAAAATCGTAAGATGACATTGTGATACGAATCTGAGAATTCTACACGCGACCGTCGTGCGAAATAATAAGATAATGGCCATAAAGAAGGAGATCCGTGCATACCGTCGTTGTCAGGAGTGCTCGAAGCTGAAGACTTCATTTTTGATTAACTGGTAACGGATCTTGACGCGACCCGTCGACACTTAGGCGCGGATAACAATCGATTCTAGTACTTAGGAGTATGCGGTTAGTATAATAGAATACAGAAAATTCACTGAGCAGAGAAGTTTATCGTGCCGTGTTGTCATCGTGACCGCAAATAGAATTCAGGTTTCGCCGAGGAAGGGATTTCGAAGCTGGAGTGAAACGGGTTCACGATCGATAAAAGTTTCAAACGAATTGTCGATACCGAACCAATTGACGACATCGAATCATTTGCCGATTTTCTATTCGGTGATCAGATTATGGAACATCGAACAAATTCCCGCGAACTCGTCTCATTTCGCGCTTCGGGGAATCTCGATTTCGGACTCGTCGAACACGTAGCCAGTGTATGTAATCGAATGTTAGGTTAAAAATTACGCGCATGCGGTACACCGTCGAACGTTTCTACCGAAATTCACAATTTCCAACGCATCGATTTTACCACTGTCTTCGTCGTCGTGAATTGTTCGAAACAGGACTGGAAAATCTGCGGACTATATTCGAAACGTCTGATCATCAATAAAGGGGAAATAGTATAAATTTTCAAACTGCATTTTAATGATTTGACTTCCATCGGACCGCTGACGAAGGAGCTTCTTCATTTTCCAAGAGTTGCGCAAACATTTAAAAACGTCATAAATAAGTGGACGGTTCAGAAGCCAATCAGAATAAGCTCGTTAATCTTAAAGTTGAGGTAAATAAGGATTTCGAAAGTTAAATGTAAAGAATATTAGTACCACCAATAATGCAAAGCACAAGTTTTGTTATAATGAAATAAAAAAAAAGGAATTGATGGTAATATTTAGATGTTTTACTTAATCTTTTTTAAATTTCTATTCGTTTTTATAATCTGTCATCAATATATGCGTTGTTGCTTATTCTTTAATCAAGAAGAAATTGACTATGTTGATATGATGAACCGACCAAATATCCAACGAGACACATTTTTCGCGATATCATTTGATAGCTGAACAATAGAAAATTCTTACCGATAAAACGTTTAACGAAGAGTCGAAATTTGACTTTTTTAATGCATGTGCAATTTCTACATGGTGACTTCTGCTACGCATCGATTTTATTCGGTGTAACACACATTTAAAATTACAAGGTAACAAGGTTACAAGTCCACCTTAATTAACGTAATTATTAACAAAGTGCTGTGACAAGTTTGTACACAGATAAGAAAATTCGCGAAATGACAATACGTTTAACCAACTCTTGGAAATTAAATCATTTGGTTATGAATAGCCTCTGATCGATTCCTCGAGTTCAACGTACAAGTATTTGCTTGCCGCGATTTTTCGAAAATTATGTTATCGTTCCCACGGTGCCGCATGTCATCTTGCAAGAGCTCGTAATTGCGACACGTGCACGGACCATAAGGGTTATAATCTTGGCTTATTGACGAAAAGGAAGATAAAGCTTAAAACGAAAGTGGAAATCTAAGGTGTTTGTCATCTTGATGTGCTAAACTACTGCTACTATTTTGTCTTCATATACGATACAAGTTGTGAATTCTTTTTATTACCCTTACGTTTCAAATTTCACCTAGAGTTAAGCAGTGACCGATTATTTTGTAATTACTCTTGTTAATGATTACAAAAAGTAATTATGGCAATCATAGTAGTTAATTAATTAACGTTAGAGGAGTAAATCAGTAATCATAATTACATTTCGTAACTTGTAATCATGAGTCAGTAATCTGTAATCCTAGACGAATGATTGATCTATCTTTTCTCATCACTTGCTGTTGAGTCATGAAACACATGTGGATTTTCTAAAAACTATTCAAAGATACCATTAATTATCATAATACCAAATTTTTAATTTAATCATAATAAAAAAAGTCGTCATTATATAATTAATGATAACTCTGTTAATCTTGACCAAGAATTGCATTTACATTGCATATTTAATCAGTAGTCATAAATATGATTTTACGTTAGTTATAATCTTGAATCATTAATCAAATTATTTTTTGCCCAACTCTGGATTCATCCTATCGTAACTGGCACTATACTTCTGGTCCGTGTACACGAGTCACTAAACAGCGACCAACATGTCCGACGTATTGTCCCCGTGACCTGCGGATCAGAGGTCGATCGGAGCGACGTTTAATTGTTAAAGAAATTGTGTCTTGCCCGTCGCGATAGAAGTGCCCTGAATTGTTTGCGATCATCGCATTGGTACTCGTAGTCATTTCATACTCGGTACACGTCAACGAGGTAAGAACCGAATGGTTTGCTCGAGAATTTAACCAATTCGGTGGACCGTTTAAACAGTTTATTAATTGAATGTTCAAATCCTGTGCCCCTGTGTAATCTCCCTTTTGTTCATTAACACCAGGAGTGTAATTAATATTGAAGAGTTGATAGCTTGTAGATGAACCGTAATTGCTTCCTATAGTGGAATCAGATGTTTTGATCGATCATATTGGATGTTCCATGTAATGGGGTTTGGATGTGTACAATATTTGAATTGATATCAATGCATAAGAACTCAAAGAACCCAGAATTTTCTACATTTATTCGGACAATATTGGACTTATTCACACATCGTACAATTTCTGTTGTAATTGATGCTTAAGTAATGAAGTTCCTGATAAAATTTCTCGTAAAAACGTGTCTACAATCTCGATAACAATAGAAGAAGAAACTAAAAGCTAGTTATTTTGCCTCCGATTTGGTAACTTTAGTGTCACAGTAAATTCTTTCTAATTATCCCACAGTTTATTTTAAAAAATGAACAATTTGGGAAAAGCTAATACAATTACTAGAGCCTCGTGACTCGTTTTTATAATTGTTGACAATCCACAACTATAAAAACGAGTCGTAAAAGTTGAATGATCGTATCTGCTCTTTCCAAATTGTCCAATTTTGTTTACAAGCTATGGAACAATCGAAGAGAATTTTTTGTAATTTCTATTTTCTAAAGTTCAACATACAACATGAATATTTGCTGTAATATTTGCGACAATTTTAATATTTTAATAAGAAATTTTCAAATGAAAATTCGCTTATACGTTTTCATACATTCGAGCTGTTACACTTGACATAAGATTCGTTTCAATATTGTGGAAATATATACTATACAAATCCATCCAATCTGCATATCTAAATCTTCGTTCCCTTTGAATGGAGAAAAATTCATACTTCTAATTCGATAACTGACCATCGTCCTTTACCGGTTATATAACTCTTCGCCGAGATGACGTAGCATTTATTCCATCGCACTATACATGTAGCTTGTTTGAGGTAGCTACATCGGCAACCATCATCGTGCAAACTCAAGCAAACTAAGCCCTCTTCCGCTGCAAGGAGGTAAGCCGGCGCTTTCAACTGCTCGAATTAGAGACAATCCCTAGATCCTCTTGTTTTCCCAACGATTATTAGTTGTCCGCTTATCGTCAGCAGTATTCGCTCTCGAGCTAGGATTTTTATTTGTGCATGACAGCAGAACCTTCTCTTAGTACCGAAAACCTCTGCTCTTCGTTTTTTTTGCTAGCACACAGATTTTGTGAAAATCACTCGCAATTTGGAAATATGGGGTTACTGACGTCATTTAAAGTAACTTTGCCTTAGCGTAAATGCAATTCGCGGCTTTGTTTACAAGTCACTAATGAAACACAGTGACTAATAAGAGGCGAGTCAACGAACAGTCGAAACTCAGTTTCGCTGATTGGCTCAGACGCCTCGCGGCAGCTGATCTCGCCTTTCATTGGTCACTGTTTTCCCTTAATAACTCGTAAATAAAGCCGCGGAATACATTTTCGTTAAGATAAAAATTGCCTCAAATGATCTCAGGTAGCAATCTACTTTTGGATTATTAGGCATTTTTGGAACACCTTTAAGTTGATACATAAATCTTGGCGTTTATGCTCTAAGCCTCTAAGCGAAATGTAATCGTGAAGAGGAACTTTTATTCTGTGCATCACTTCTGCACAATCTCTTTCAAGCGCGGGTTGCATTTTTCAATTTCTCTAAGAATTGTGCAGTGTCGAAGAAACAGTCATTTACAGCATTTCTTTTATTCTATACAAATGAAGTGGAACAACAAATTTCCAAAAACATTTGTGTACAAGCTCTACCATGAATAGGATACTTTTATTTGAAACGATATCACAAGAAATATAAGCGACCTATCTGCTGGCCGCTTTATATTCAACGTTTTCAGAAAGTGCATTTTGTCTTGTTCGTCGATTGATTGTATTTTTAAATGTTTGTTAAAGGTCGAATAAATGATTTTTCTATATTTTTCGTCATTTCAAGTAAATGCAAAATTGAAAAAAATATTATAGCCATTGTCTAATAGCCTGATTATTTTGTCATCTAAAAACAAATTCAAGTCATTTAAACCAGTTTAAAAAAAAGTTATACCGTTTTTCAAGTGGTCTTAAATACACGGCCGTCGCTGTAGGTAAATCATTATTCATGAATACGATGTAAATCAGCAAAATAAAGTAATGTCTTCTAGTAGACGTAGGACTGTAAAGGGTCCAGAAAACTAAGCTATTCAAGATCAATTTGAAAGAGTAGAAATAAAGCATGTGATGTACATGTACAACTAATGTTTATTTGCAAGATGAAATTGTGGTTACCGCTTAAAAGAATGGATTCGTGTAAAAACCAAATTTCATTTGAAATTGGAAATTCGTTGTCTAATACCGTTTTTACGGTACATAGTGTTTGAAGCAATTTGCACAGCCAGACACAGTCAACCGGTTACTTAATAAGTCGTTAGTCGTGTTATTTTCACCCGCACATTGTTGTATGGTAATTATGCGCACAACTGTTATTAACGCACCTCGTGTAGACACAAGAGAAGACAAGCTTGATGACGGCTCGGAAACTTCCGGTGATATAAAACTAACATGACACATCGCAACGCGATAAAAATGTCATCTCGGTCTTTATTATTTCCTCTGCGAAACTTTTCTGAACCCGATATTCTGTGTAATTAGTATGTCAGACATTGCAACTGCATTTTTTCAATATTTTAAAGTCAAAGGTATTATTTATTTCGTGCACAGTAAGTGATGTTCAAACTTGAGAAGTTACACAATATAAAAATGTCTTTAATGAAATATAACTATTATACATTTTTCCATGCATTTACATTGTATTATGCTTCTTGTGAAGAAAATATTTTTACACGACATTTAATATGTTATTGCCAGTCTCTGAATGCATAGTCATTTAAAAATTGAAGGTAAACAGTTGACATTTTTTCGAAAAATTGTCTAAAACCGATCATTTTATCTTATTTATTAAGTTAATTGGATTAATATTATATAATAGGTATTCTTGAAATTATAATTTAAAAGAATAACATTGGTCTTCATTTGTATATAGTTCCATCATAGAAAATCCTGTTAAAAGGCTTTCGTTTAAAAGTCGGTCCAAATAAAGGGTTAATGTTAACAAATTTTTATTTATTTATACTTAATCTTTGCACTCGGCAATCGCATCACTTGCAGCATCGAGCAATATTAGAAAAAGGAACACACGAAGTTTCTAGCATCACAGATATAGTATTCGCTTCGACTACCACAAAACTTTCATTTTTACTATCTTTACGTCTGACTGGTTGATCAAGCGATTATAAAAATTCGTTAATTCGCATAATATCTCCAAGCTCGCAGAAATTTGATCCCTTTATTGGTTTTGCGATTATTTCGTACGTCTGTTGAATTATTATTTTATTGATCGTTGATTTTGTATTATCTGGTGGTGAAATTACAAATTTAAATAATTCAAAGTAAAGCAAACAAAGTACTGAATTCTGTTTTCGTTTTGGAATTTTTGTAAAACTTTCGTTTGTTTCCATGGTTGATCTTGTTAGAAATCGGGATTAAGAATAATGATATTCGAGAAGCATGTTTTCTTTCGTAACTCGAAAGTTCGCTTTCTTTTTTTCTCCTTTCAAGATTTGTGCTACTACAAAATTACCTCAAGCCTACAACTGTCATGTCACAAATGTTTTGATTCATAAAAAATTAATTTACAAAATACTTGGACTAATTGTAACTAGATTACGGATCTTTGTGCAACTTCTCATTTTAGTATATCATCTTATAAAAATTAGAAAGTTCCCTCGCCAACTAATAGATTACACGTTGTAAAAAAGAAGTAACAATGCTATATTAAACCGTGTCGATATATACATTTTCTTGCATTAAAAAAACTTGCAGACAAATGTATAAAAATCCTTTCCTTTTTAAATAATAGATACTACTTTTAAAAAATGGAAGTCTATTGAAAATAACCAATGAAAATTCCACTTTGCAAAAACATTCACAGTGGTATTGTTTAAGTCCATCTTATTTTAATTTTATCTAATGACGAGCTTTTTCTGTTCCTGTGACAGTATTGTGGATAGATTAGCAATTTATCGCGATAACATCGCATATAACGTTTCATCACCTACTTGAAAAATATTATCATTTCAAGAACCTAATTCTCCTTTTGCAGACTATTTAATTTACTTTTACATTTTTACCATAATTACTATATCAGCTCTTCACATTTTATTCTTTATCTTAAAAAATAATTTCTTAAATTTAAATTTATTAGAAAATAATAACATCGAAATGTTATGAACTGTCACACCTATGATTATATTAATAATTATTTCAGTTATACTTGATTAATAAATGATGAAATCCTACATACTCAAAATCCTACATTTAATAATATTACATTTGAGTCTTATATAATTAAAAATATTGAAAAATCAGTTTTATCTACTTAATGATGATAATCGAGCTGTTATTGTATTCAACGTGCCTATACGATTGTTAGTCACATCAATAGATATAATTCACTCATGAACTATACCATCATTAGGTATTAAAATAGGTATAACACCAGAACATATTAATAAAATATCATTAAGAGACATCTCAGTTCGTTTGGTAATATCATTATGTATTATACGTAAGAAATAGGTGTTTGTTCCACGATTGTATTAATTTCAGAATCGTATATACAAAGCAAAACTGGAGCAGTTTACACGAATCCGGGTACCGGCGCACTTGTAAATCTAAATCAGTGTTTCTCAACGTAAGGTGTTCGACTCACCGAAAGACTATTTTCAATATTTCGATGAGCAATTCGAAAATAGTAGTTGATTCAACGTGATGAGGTAGCAAATGTAAATTAATGTTTGTTCAATATGTAAAATATTGAGTCTATTAAAATACTATTGAATACAAAGGGAACAATGATACGGCTCTGTAACGAGATAAAACGGAGTACCAAATTCATCTAGACGAATTGCAAGAAAATTATTATTACTCTTCCTTTGATCTTCCGTGAGAAGAAGACGGACCCATCCTGCAGACACTTCTTGAAACCGAAGAGTATGAGTAGTTATTGTTTGTGCACTGACGTAGGTTGTCTCACTTTAAGGACAATTTAAGGAACAGTTATTTGGCGGTCACCCTTGGGAAGTTGGTTAACAGTGCCATCGCTGGTCCTTGGGCAATGGTGTTGGTTTTCATTTTCAATAAATGTAAATGTTATTTGCCAAAGGCAAATATTTAATATTATATAAATAACGTAAATAAGACTCACAAGAAGGTGAGAGTATGCAATGCAAGAAGCTGAGTAGGATTTACAAACCGATTAATTTGTAGGCGCAAAACGTGTAATGTTAAACTATTTCAAAACCTGGTTTGCTGTTTTACTAGGAAGAGAGATATCTTTGAGGCGGGGCACGAAACAAAAATAGTTGGGAAACACTGATCTAGATAAACGGTCGGTATCATTATTACCAAAAGATCTTATCTTTATTTGCTCGTACATTCGTCAGTAACGGCAATAGCACACATGAGGTCATATCGGTACGAAAAGTTGCGACACGATCAGTTGCACGAAGTATGCATACGCTTATTTTGTGACCAAAAATGTTTACGGTCAATATAATTTTTCCATTAAATTAACTGTTAGCGTTGGTTGTTGTCATAAAATTTCAGTGCAAGAATCACTTTTCATATCTCATGTATACAAGGTGTTTATTTTATACTGTAAATTGAAGTATCATTCTTTCTGCGTATATTAAAAAACGTAACAAGACAACTTTGTTTAGTTCAAAGCTACGAATATTATGATTCATGTTTTTTCCTCTCGGAGTAATTGTTTTCAAGTATTGAAAACCATCCCCATATTTCTTACATATTAACCCCCATTTTTTATAACGCGGCATCATGGACTTTCAGAACAAATTCAACGATATCCGATACTATGATCTTGAAATAACCTTGAAGAAAAAATGTAGTAATTTTGTTTCCCGTAAAATGGGTTAAACAAGTATCGTATTCAAGCTGCGACTTTCTTCGGTTCTGCGATGATAAATCATGAAGAGGCATTTCAATTCCATTCCAGGTTATTTCAAGACGATAATGTCAGACGTCGTTGAATTCGTCACGATGTGCATCATAGCGCTGCGTTATAAAATATAGGGGTTGATGAGCACAAAATAGCGATGATCTTTAATACTACATAAAGAGTTCCTGACTCTTAACTCTGAGAACTAAACAAAGTTGTACCGACACACTTTTTTATAATAATTATACAAGACTATTTATCAAAATAAATAAATCACGATTTCTTTAAGTACACTTTCAATCAATGTAAGTTCGAGAGCATTATTCTTATCCTATTTCGGACAGATTAATGTATCGATTGTAATATTTAAAGTAACAAACCACTCATATTCTTTTAAAGAGACTATGGTTATCTTACAAATCCTTTTCACCTTCATATTTGTTCAAATCATGATACTCTAATTGAGTTTAATTGCATTACTGCAAAGGTACTCTATAAAAATTGTTATCAGATTGAGATATACTTTTTCTTTCCGCTCAGAAATTGTGAATATCTGGGCAGAGTTATATTTTCATAGAAAAGTTTCGTAGAATTACAGTTTAATAAGAATTACCAGAAAGTAAATCACGATTTATTTTCTGTACCAATGTATCATTTAATATGCCAAATCAAAACTATTCTAAAACCTATGTCAACCATAATTTCATCCGTCATCATTTTATAATGTCTAGAGCTTAATTATTACTCACCACTGTCAGTTTATTAATTACCTTACTATTCTTCCACAAACATAAACTTCCAATAATTACAAATAAATAATAATAATTAATATTATTATAATTAAATAATCAAGTCAAGTAATGTTCATAATTTCAGATAGGAGTATCTGTTCTTCTTAAATTCGTAAAGTTCATTTGTTCAAATATTGCGACAGTTCACGTAACACAACCCACATTTTTTTCATTTACAGTTCGTCAGTGTTACGAACGAATGTTCACCTACCACGTGTTCTATTCTGCACAGATTGTGTAAAAAGATTTATGGTGGTAGTCATGCATGAACGCCGGTGCATCGATGTCTATCGAAAACATGACGAACACGAAAAAAAAACAATAGACTACCTGAACGAGACCCGTAGAATGCAAAATGATCTTCCATCCGAAACCGCAGTTGCCACTCAAGTTGTTATTCGAAATCCAGTGTTTCTCAAGCTTCGTTCCGTTATAGTTATCTCCCTCTGCATCTCCTTCATTTAATGTATGTTGATTTCAATCGTTAGTTTCTGATCTAACAGAATACTATCGTTCACGAGGGAATAATGAAGCGTGCATGGGAATACGTGATAATTGTTTTGCCGCACAAAATGCTTTTGTTATCATTTGCAGTGCATGGGAGTGTGTGATCGCCGCTTTGCTCGGAAAGTAATATTGCTTTGGATGTGAGCAACATCTCCCGGATTGAATTACTGATTATTTTTAAATATTTAATACTAAGTTTACGGAGTAGCGAAGGGACGATTTTATATAATCGAAGATGACCAAGATATTGTACGATTAAATGCCGACAGGAATAACAAAAAATTACTTGCTCAGACTTTAGCGATTTTCATCAGCTATGATGCGTACATTTTGATGTGCTAAAACAAAAACAAATTTACTGAATAAATTCTCCATAGGTGTAGATTTAGGATCTCATTAATCGTAAATTGAAAAGCCTGTAAACTTAGTGTTAACATGACTTTTTATTATTAGTAGATTGCGAATTTTACATATTTTTGACAATAACAAGCTGATGCAATATCAAATAGAAGAATTGAAACAATTTAAAAATTATTAAAGGAAGAATTCGGTATCCAGCTTCATTTTGCGCAAATATTCGCAATCTAATTTCGAGTAATTAAAATAATCCTTCTTTAAAAAAAGTTAAAAAGTTAAAATAAAGCAATTGTAGAATGAATATTTCAAATGAAACAAATACACCTTACAACCAAAAATGTTGAACAATATCTAACGCACAAAAGCTTCAAAAGTTTTCATGAAATTAATTTATTATTACACTTTAGTATGTGAGACCACTGTGTTAAGGTTACCTTTTAAGTTAATCCACAAAAATGTAAATCTACATAAAGATCTACTTGTCACTAATCCATGAACTTATAGCCTAATTTTAAAGTAGGTTCGCAGAATCGAAGACTTATTGTCGAATGATTCTGCTAAAACTACTTTCCAATTAATTGCATGCTACACAAACATAGTAACAAAAATGACACCGACCCTTTATGACCAACAATATTGAATTCGTAATGTTTCGATTATTAATATTAATCGTTTTTCTCTTTGCCTGTAAGTTTTCTGATTTATGATTCGTACATACGTCTACAAACAGAAATTCTAATAGCTGAACAAATCGATTAGCGATTTTTAGAAATAATAGAAGCAATCGAGAATATCTCTCTGTAACAATGTTAGACCAATTTATATGTATGTACGTATCAATGGTTTGCTGTTTCGACTACGCCGGTTAGCAGGTCAGGAAAACGCATCACTGTTCACCATCATGTTGCACTTTTTTTGCAACATGGAGACAGGAAAACACAGTGCTCAAAACAATTAGAGATGCAGCAGCTGTGGCTGTTCACACGGCATACAATTTCTAGATGCAATCATCGTTTAATTTTCATCGAATAATTGCCTTGAGTCCAAACTTATCTAGAGTTCTACAAATAACATATGAATCTATGTCTTTGCTTTATTGACGCAATCAGCCACTTGCAATAGCAATTCCGTAAGTTTTATGTCAAGACCTATTCTCAGTTTTCTTACCTTTTATGTGTTCCAGTTGACAAATAGCTAAATTTCCGTAAATTTCCACTTTATTTGTAACTAGACTGCGGATTTACATGAAAATTCATCCAAAGGAAGCTATAACCAAAACGATTTATTATTTGAATCGACGAATATTAAGTCTGACACTGTGACTAAGACTATTATCCGAACATTTATCTCACTTTGCTTATCTTGAATAAACAAGATCTTAACAAAAATGAGTGGATTAAATTAGAGTAGTAAAAACATTAAAAAAATTATGAAATATTATTATAACCTCCACAATTGATTGAAGTTAATGGAAAGAGAAATCTCTCTGCTTTAATTTTACACAAGAATCACAATTTCTTTATATTGAATAACGACATGGACATTATTGCAAAAGTAATAATTTTCCAAAAATTGAACTTGATAACTTAACTTTTTTTAAGATGTCAGAGTGATTATTAAATAATGCCTAAACAAATTTCTGCAAGAATTTCAATTGTTTGAAGTGAAAAACAAACAAAACGTGATGTTTTTCAACTTGTTTTATCTGAGCTTAGAACGAAAATTTTAACAATACTTTTTCTATTAGGTTATGCAATTTTAAATGTCGAGATTCTTATTTGCAAGAGAAATTTTTTATCGAAACCGTAAAACAAAAAGTTATCAAAATTAATGGATGAAGTATAAAATGAAATCATTAGAAGAGTGTATCGATATGAACACATTTCTTGCAACAGCTTTTTTTAAAAACTACATTTTTCTTTGCAAACCATACATAAACATTTTGATTTGCATAAATATCCGCAGTCCACATATAAGTATGATATCTATGAAATGAATTCTTTAATTTTTCGTTATAGACTCAGACAAAAAAACGTCATTCGTTTTATTTATTGCAGTTGCAACCAATTGTAATCTCTAATTTGTTACAAAAATTCCTTTATTCATTATCTAGTAAACTAGTCAGTTTTGCATCTGAAACAAGTTCTAGTCATTTGACCAAGTTTTAAAAAGTTGGTGCATTTTAAAAGGTGTCCGAATATAATCATTACTGTATTCTAATAATAACGAATGGATCAAATACAAAATAACAAAAACGTTTAAACAGTTTGAAAATATTATCGTATTCTCCTGTCAACTCATTAAAATTGTTAAGAAAAGAAGTAAATGTCTACGTAGTTCGTGCAACTTGCACTTAATGAGAACAATTTTAATTTTGCATAAGAATCCGCAGTTTAGTCGTTACACGGCTTTTATAAATATAAAACTATTTGCATTGGAGCACAAGATTGTGTAGAGAAACTATGAAATCGCTATTGTTGAGCGACATAGGCAATTTCAAACGTGGACGCAAGTATTAACACTGTTTCGTAGCGAACACAGCAGCCAACCGATCGAGAAAATAGGCGCACTGCTCGCCGGTGCATGTAACAGTTTCGAAAGTTGGGACATGAAGGGTCGCAATTACCGGAAGGTCGGGCCCGACCGTGCCCCGGTCAAGTTTGAGAAACCCTGCCCGGACCCGGCAAAGCACGACAGTGTCGATTTGCATAGAATGTGGCGTTGCAAAATTCGTGGCGGTGCTAGCCGCAAGCCCAGTTCCGTACGGCATGGTAGAAGCAATAACGCAGTGCTCGTCTCTACAGGAACCGATCGTTATCGAGAAAGCAGACGAAGAGGAGGCAGCGACGATTTGCCAGCCGAGCCCGCCAGTCGAACACGAAGAGCACGAGGAAAAGGAAGCGGCGATGAACGGGAAGATCATCGAGGCTTTCGAGCCACCGCCGCGAAAGCTGATCGAGGAGTCAATCGACGCGCACGATGCACCTGAGACCACCGAGGCCGCGAACATCCCTGCGGCCGAACGGCCGACGACCTTGAACCTCGGCAACCAAGAAATCGGCATGCTGAACACGATCGACATCCTCAGTCCGATGTCTCCCATCTCCAAGCAGGTAACCGATCATCCTCTTTGCCGCCAATTTCTCGGATCCCACGACGTTTCTCGATGCTTTGCACTTTCCAAACGATTTTCATCACTTTCACAACATCGCCACATCTCAGAATATGACAGAGTTCTAACATGATAATTCGCTTCGATGAGTTCTTATGCAGACACCTTGTCTATCGACAGTTTTCTGATAATTATTGGAACATTTTTATCAACCGCTGAGTATTTCGTAAGAAATTATTCAAGTTTTGTTCACGATCCATTTTTCCGTGACGAGTACGCTTGTAAAAAAACAGAGTAATTTTGTCCAAATTAAATGAAAATGACTTGAATTGTACAATCTTTAAGTTCGCTATTACTTTAAAAGGCATACTATTGGTAATTTTGTTATCTGAGCCTGTAATAGAAATGTAGTCTAATCAAAAGTCGTTGAAAATTGGGATCTTCGCGATGTTTAATTGTTCATATCTCATAATAACGTCTACTGATTTTGATGAAATTTGCAGCATGCATGTAATTTAGAAAAATATTCGAAACGTGTCGTTTAAATTTTTATGAGTTCAGATATAAGAATTAAAAAACGCGGTTTTCATGTTTTTTTATATTCCAACCTATTGCAACTTTTTAAAAATTTTCTAAACGTTGCTTCCTAAACTAGTGTTTTAACGTCGAAGAAAATACAGGTCAATTTGATCAACCTTGAGAAAAGTTAATCTGTTTTCAAAGGTGTTCATTAATGCAAGTCTGTATATGCTTTGATATACTTTATTAAATTATATATTGTATAAAAGTGTTGTGCATAACATATACAGTACAATTAGAATAACTTAATCACTTAATCACACAAAAATTGCAATAGTTAACTGGTTAAGATCGAAGACGAACAGTTGGAAGTTTTATAAAAAGTTTCTCAAAAGCGACAACAATCTTGTATATAATTCACTGAATTATTTGAACGAATATAATTCAACAATCTCTTCTGGAATTGATAAGTTTGAAATTGCAAGACCTGTCCATAATATTCTGGTAAATAAAGTGTTAGTAATATAGTGTAACAATTGGTTCTGGAATTGTTATAAAAAACACTAATCCTACCAAGAAGTAACTAATGTGTGTTATGTTACAACAACGAAAATATTTATTTATATCTTTCGCTATTTTCATCTCCATCCCCCAAAAAAATCATCCATTTCCTATGAAAGAGTCTTTACAATTTCAGCGTCCGTAAAACAAAAAATGTGAAACCTGTCATTTTGACCAACTGAGTGAGCTTAGTGTTAAAAACCTCGTTAATAATAAATAAAGTATTGAATTGTGAAAAACGATCCACATTTGCCCTTCTTAAGTATTGTGTGTCATTTCGCATCGTAGCTTTTGGGATAGACTAATACATATTTACTTATTGTGCCAGCTATACTCCGCGTGTGTTTTAAATAAACATGATTCAATACTGATTGTGGCTGTGAATCATATACGATACACTGGACTGTGAAGTGATAACCATGTGTATACGAGTGCATGAACTGTTTCATATCAGTTTTTCATTAAAGTTAACGAATTTTGTTTTCTAATTTAATTTTTTAATTCTATTGAATCTGATAAAATAAACAACAGTGATTTGGATAAATTTTTAATATACAATCTAATCTTAATAAATTTTTATTATTTTGAATTAGAAACGGCTTCTTAACAGTATATTCAACGATCTGTAATTGATTACTACGACAAACAATTTAAATTTCTTCGCACGAACAAGGTCTGACCCCCTGGAATACATTGTGACAACTTCTAAATTCGTTTCTAAATTGTGCATGACACCGGTTATACTTTCTGCGAAGAAGACAGTTAACATTTGTTCTGTCAGCGATACCAGTAATTAGTGGTTACGGCATCTTTCTGAACATTTTACCGTAAGCGTCTCGTGACTATCTTTTATCTTCTGCTTGCCTTCTATCATTGTGGATTTAACATTTTTTTACAAATAGAATCGTTTGACGATATTCTATAAAAATCTGATAACAAGTGTGTAAAATTAGATGATGAACGGAAAACATTTAAAATAAATAACTTTCAGTTTAACTTCTCCACCTACGTGGAAACAAACTTCGTTATATAACACTGTGCTACATAATTTGTTGTTGTGCGTAGCACTATGAAACGCAATCGTGGAATGAAACACAGACAGTTTTTTTTTCTTCTAATATTCAAGTAGGCTGCAAACGTCAGGTATCTGATTTCTACTAATTAAACTTCCTTTGAGAACTTCGGCTAGTGAAAGTGCAAAGCATTGTTCTATAATTAATCGGGTTTGCAAGAAATGCAATTTAATTAATTTAATAAGACCTGCGGCGTAGAAACCTTCAGAATTTAAACAAAGGCTGAATTATTTATTCAGGGGAAACGAAACTGCATTTTGGCTGTTTTCCGATCTTTCGAAGTAACAAGAAACCTTTACCGTGGCGAAAGTTGCATAAATTGAACCATTTAAATGTTATTAACAACAAATGTTATTATATTTTCTTTGTTAGCAATTGTAACTTTCTACTTTTTTATTTTTACTTTGTTAGCAAGCATAATATTAATTTTTACTTTGACAACAACTACGATCATTATTTTATTTTGTTGACAACTGTAACAAGTGTTTTCATTTCTAGGAATAGTTCTAATATTGTAAATTTTCTTAAAAATTTAGTAGAATACCGCAAAGTTAATGAACGTTGCTTTGGACGCAGCATCTATAATTTGAGAATCTAAAAATCCATGTTCGCATAAACGTCTGACGTATTAAACGACTTAGTTCTTACAGAATGGTAGCTGTCTGTAATAAACAGTAACCATAACAGTCTTTTATAGGCAATAGCGTGTTTATCTCTGCCCATTTACTTAAAACCACTAGAATTCTAACTAATTGGTTTTCGTCTACTACAGATCTTACCGCTGAACCTCTCCAGCGACGAAGAGATTGTTACCGGTCTGGCATTTCCCCTTGGACCACCTACCAGTGTAGAACCTCCAAAGGAGAAACCACCGCCACCACCCGTAGACGTCAGTGATGAAGAGAGTCTTCCCATAGAACCCCTGAAGAGATTAAACTCTACCCGCAGAATTAAGAAAGAATTACGCACGAGACGCTCCGATTTTCTTGGAATCGAAGGGGTAAGTGATTATCTGTTCATTACGAAAACACGACTCGTATTAATCCTTTGACACTCGAGTGGTGACACGGTGGCACCACTAAAATTGTCCTGTCACCTTCTAAAATAATATTTATAGCAACAATATTTAATTTCAGAAAAATTGTTAAAAATGAAACTGTTGTAAATATAAAACGCACCTCGTTGCTTAAAATGGAAATACTGTACACCAGAAAAATTATTTCAGATTTACAGTTTAAATAGCTACGAGTGCAAAGAGTTAACTTCTGCTATACGCTTGGAGTATGCGACGAAAATAAATCGAATTGTTTCTCGCGCATTAAAAGGAACAAATTAGAATATTCGTAACGATTTCTATAACCGAATACATGCAACAATGACAAGATTACGAGAAGTTAAAAACGAGGAAAAATTCTTTGTTAGAGACTCTATTGTATTCCACACAGGATCAAAATTTTACTAAATTTTCCTAAAAATCTTATGGTGCTGAATTTTAATAAGCCCAAGTAGCTGTGAATGTACAAAACCCGTAGTATTCTAATAACTATTATAAAATATAACTGATCGAGTTTTAAGAAAGTAGTGTACTGTATAAAATAGTTTGAGTTGCGCGATCTCTATAATTTTTAACAACCATTGGGTAGTTGTTTTTATCGATTCATGAGAAGAAAGAAAATGTCGTAAAGCTGTCCCATTTCCTGAATCATACATGTATTGAATTATAGGGAATGATACGACGATAGAAGTCGAAAAAATGATAAAAACGTGCAAAATATTTATTTTCCGATAAGCAGGAACACAGATTAATGTGATTACTGTAGAAGTAGTATCTAGTTCAGTGTAGAATTTATGCTCTATGTTTTCCGCGAGAAAAATCGACATTGTCGACACTCTATTCCGCTTGTTTTCTTCGTTTGTCGTTTCTTCTCACGCGTTTCCACCGTTTCGACAACTTTCACTCGTTTCTGGAAGCCAATGTGCTCCATAGTAATGTACTTCGCGTTGGTACACCCGCGTTTAGCGTTGCGAAAGATGGTATCGTCGCCGTAACATCGTTTAATGATATTAATTGGAGCACGTGAATGGGTTTACGTAACGCACACCAACAGTCGCGCACGTCGGGACGATGAACAGAATGAAATTTGTAATTTCCTTGTCGGCAACGCTATTTACAAAAAAAAAATGTAGATTTTAAACGACTAAAACTGTCCACGAGAGGAACTTTGTTTCTAATCAGAAATTAATATATAAAAAGGTGTTGGTTTCTTTTACATCCAGCAAGACATCAATGCCGAAAAGTTGACAGATAAAATTAGAGAAAGTCATAAATAATTTCTGTTCTAATATGTCAATTTGATTTATCAGTAAAATAATTAGTATAGCATGTCCTATCGGGAAACGATAAATGCATCGATAAAATTTATTCTCAGAATTCTTTTTATGAAACCATCTGAAATAGGATCTACAGTGAGGATAGGATTTGTACGATTAGATATTGAATAATCGTAAATATCTACTTTAACACTTCCATATAAAACCATAAAATGTATTTTTACTCTCAAGGCTGGTTCTGACATAATCATTAAATTGGCAAGCTATTTACTACTAAACGATTTTACAGGGAGTAAAATCAGGGAGTGTCTGAACTGTGGCGCAGTTGATCTTTCAAGATCATTGATACTGAATATTAATATCAACCCGTCGTGAATAAACACATTTTTTGCACCTTACGTTAAATTTTATTTTGAACAAAAAGACCCACTTTGCTTAGAAAGCGTTAACGTTGATAACTTATTGCAAGCCATAATGCATCATTATCTACGTATTCGTCATCATTCAGAGTAACTTTTTCGAGCCAACGCAACGATATCTTGAATTCTGATGAACTGAATTAAAATAATATGCCCCGATAGGTGTAGCTTATATGACTGGTCATAACAGAATTTATATCTATATAGTCGATTAAATCTTGTAGAATATACAAGACAGTACAAGAGGTTGAATAAAGAAAAAAGTTACCAACTTACTTACGGTCCAATCTAATGATCTAGTCATGTCTAAACTGCTTTTAGACTTTCTGCGATCATCTTTTATGTCGCGTTAAGCTAACCGCCTTTCAAGCAATCGTTCTCATCTTGCAGGTGAACGACGACGATCTTGAGCGTGAGTTAACCCTGACGAAGCCGCCGGACATGGCGGCAATCCTAGCTGAAGAGAGACGCGTCGAACAACTGCATCGTCGCTCGTACGACACGGACAGCAACTACGAGCAAGATTCTAGCCACGAGAGAGACTCCGGGGTCGAGTTGGGCCACGCCGAAGACTGGTCGAAGCAGCCGGTCAGCCCGGACATGTCGCAGCACAGTCGGCAAAGCAGCGAGCCATTTGGCGCCAGCGTGACCTCGTCCGAGGAGGACGAAATCTCGAAGAAGGAGCGTGAGATCATCGAGGTCCTCGAGAAAGAGGAACAGTGGCGGTACGGCAACAATTGCGAGATGAACAGGTAGGAATTCACCGTGGCAATTGCAATAGTCAGTGGAGGGTTTAGGGTCCTTCTTATCTATCGGTTCGGTTCAACGTCGCTTCTTCTTTGGACATCGGCTGCATTGACAATCTATTCTTCAGTCTAGTCGGGGATTAGTGCGTTGCGGTTCTCGAAATTCCGTTATTGGGCTTTCTGGTTTTCTAATTTACCACCAGGTATCAAAGGTATATTGTACTCTACTCGGATTCACATTTATTTACACGGTGTACCACACTCCTCTGGGCTATCTCAGGTGACAACACCTGTTCGAGTGTTACTCGGCGAAGACGTTTCTCTGTTATAATATCGTTGGCACGTCTGCGGGAACCAAGGTGACGGTTTCGGAAGCTCCTAAGTCTGTATGTTAATAACAGCAAGTTTAGTTCTGTGTGTTCGATCACGAATGTGTCATAGGAAGTAGCGCGCCGATAAACTGTGCGTTCAAATTCGAGTCGGTAGAGTCCTCGAGCTCGTGAATACTTCTAGATTGACGCCCGCGACTATTCCGACGACACATCTCTACTCTATCTTTAAGCGTGTTTTGTATGTATATAGAAATATATAGATAATATAAAAGTTATATTGAATCTGTATGTCGAGAATCAATGTACAAAAACGGTTATGAATAAAATAAATACACTTTTACTTTGAACACTGATGGTCCTTTCCTACCGCTTCTACTATCACTATCGCTGCTCGCTGCGTTGCTCCTCTGGTATCGGTCGTCACCCATCTTTCCCGGTTCACCACACGCTAGCCTGTGTACATAATGACAAACAGACAAAAACAAACGATGGTAGTTAGCCGTGGTTTAGTCGAGTAATCGAGACATTCATCACGAAACAGTGACTTGGGGGAGAAATTGGCGCACAAGCTGCGCAAGCTTGAGGAAGAGAAGATGCAGCTGGAACGAGAACGGGCCCAGGAAGCGGTTCTTCGCCGGCAGGAAGAGACCATGCGCAAGAACGAGGACAATATTCGCAAGCAGGAGGAAGCGTTGCGTAAACAGCAAGAGGAAACCGCCAGGCAGCAGGAAGCGACGCGTGCCGAGACAGAGGCGAAGCGTGCTGAAGAGAAGAAGCAGGAAGAAGAGCTGAGGGCGCAGGCCGAACAGCTCAGGATCCAAAATGAGATCGAGGAGGAAAGAAGGGTCGCCGATGCTCGCCGCAAAGAAGAGAAACGCATCAGGGCTATGGAAAGTCAAATCCGGGAGCAAGAGGTCAGTTCCATTTTCTTTTCATTGCTTGCTTGCGATTGGTTTGTTTACGGGTACGATATTCTCTCTTTATACACAGGGTGGCTGAGACATCGCGGTACAGTCAGCCAAGATATGATTCTACATGTAAAAATAAGGCGAAACAGAAGATAATGATTTTCGAGAAAAAAAGGTTGATAAAATGATAATATTGAATAGGAATCACGTGGTGTATCCGACCATAACATGGTCATTCTACTTCTCGCCATACCATAAGCTATACAAACCGAATGGATTTTCAAACTTATTTTTCTCGAAAACGCAGTCTTTTATCGACTTATTTCTCCATGTAAAATCATTCCCTGGCCGTCAGTACCATGATTTTTCAACTGCCTCCCCTTTGTATACATATATAATGGAAATCAAATTTCGATCATTCTTAGATAAAGTTGATTTTTATCGTTACAAAGATGTACCTGTTTGTTCTTCAAGGGTATTTGATTATTTTCTTTCGTTTTGTATTTCACAAGTAATCATTCGAGTAAACGTATTATCATTTTTCCAGTGCTTGATACTATTACAACTGCAGATTTTAATGCAGAATAGAATGCGTTTGTGTTAATTACAAGATATTAATACACGTTTATTAACAAACTCCAAATATTTTCATTATTTTGCATTTAATCTGACTTTTGTTATAAATATGTAAAATCCACAATCTCGGAATTACAAAAGTTATTTATGCAATATAAGACCAATAAATTCAGAGTAAAAAAACAATACAGAGTTTGAACAATTGTTTGTGACTTAGAAGGGATCATCCTCAATTTATTTTTTTTATTTTTTGGGGTGAAAATATTGGACTATCTGTCATATCATTGCTATAATTCGTAAACTGTAGAAGATAGGAAAAAGGCTTCCAACAAAAGTTACTTCTTTCATCTAAATATATCGTATGATATACGATTTATTAATTGCTTAAGTAATCGATAAAAGTTATACGTAAATAATCGATATTTTTTGTAATTCTTCTACTTAAAAGAATTAACGTAATGCATACATGTATGTATGCTCTATATTCCCGGTTTCAAAATTTTTTTGAATTTACTGGATGAGGATCATCCCTTGTCAAATTGTCACGAATTTATAAAGTGGAGTCCTCGATTTACGTTAGTCCCATATTGACGTGCGATGTTTTGTTGTTGTTTTATTGAAGTTTGAGTGGAAAGTGTTTCCTTGGTATTACGATAATTAAAGGTACATAATAGAAAGTCCACGCCCAATTTGGATTTTGCGATGTCGGATTTTTAGCGAAATCGGCCATGCTTCTGTACGCAAAATTGTTGCACAAACATAGCATGCACTAGATACATGCACACGAGGCACGACCTTCGATTGTGCAATCTGTTTAATCTAGAGGAAAGCAACCAAATACGGAATAATAGCCTAATACGGTATAGCGCGATTTCGCAGAATCGAACAAATAAATATCTGTTAACCTGCTTTAGGCTGCTTTACTCGTTCACTTCGACACCGTACACGTCCACATTACAGTCGAACAAATACTAGTGGCGCGATAACAACATTTTGTTTTACTACTGCTTCAAAAGTTTTCATAACGCAGTGTTTTATATTCAAGTATGTAATTATGGCACATAGTCGTTTTTTCTTTGTTTTGTAAATGTTTGTAAATAACGAATGTATAAAGTGATTTTGTAACCATAAAGCCATAATAAATGTAAAAAATAGAAATACTTTCCATTCCAAATGCGATAAAGTGACAACAAAAATCGTACACTATTGAGTCGTTGTAAACGGTAACGTTAAATAAATTGTACACAAACTGTAGATATATTCAAAACCCTAAATCCGTGTTTAATCCTAATTCTCCTACGAAGAGAGAATACTATACCTGAACGAAAGTATTTGTTTATAGAAGTTTGTTTCGTGCTAAATGTACAGCGTTGCACACACTTTTTATTTCGCTTGTTCACTAATTCAAGCTATACAGTGTGTAAATCACATTTGATGTCATTAAAAATTATGTAAATGGAGCATCAGTTTTCTTTTCAAGCACAGATTTAAAAATGTCATTTAAGGAAAATCATTTGCGTTTACTTGTACGGAGACCAAATAACTGTATATGTAGTTTAATATGCCACAATTCTCTCGTCGATTAAAAGGTACTACAGCTTTTTTTACTAAAGTTACCTAATCGAAGGTTTAAAATGTCTTAATTCGATTTGAAATTAGTTTGGAAGCGTTTAATGCCGGTGACTACAAAGCAACGGTATATTAGCATATCTAATTGCTAGAAGTGAAATTACAGCAATAAGTAGTAAGAAGATTAAAGTTTCGTCAGGAATTTTTGTGTCGAGCAGTGCTTGCATGTAATTTTAGTCGCGCTAACAAGCATTCTGAACTGCATGTTGTAAAACGAGACTTGTTGCACAGTAAAAAGTTAACGGGCGATTCGTTGATAATTATTCGCAGAACACGACATTGGTTGGTGCTGGGTTGAACGACGAAGAAGACGAGTTTGCTTCTGGGGTAAGGGAACATCATTTTAAACCATTTTTGTTTCGTATGTCGCGGCTTGCTTCTAACAAAAGCAGCTATCGATTTGAGAATCCAGAGATCATTCAAATTTCAACAGATATTTCGTTTTTGAACGTCTGAAGAACGATAAATTGTGAAGTGTACATAACGATAGTATAAAAGACTACCGCTTGCTTAGCCTAACAAAAGAACGTGTAATATTAAATATTCTATATTGTTCGAGCAGGAAGTGCTCAGAGTGGAAAGAGAGTTGCTACAATTGGAGCAGGAAGAATTGAAGCGACAACGCAATAATTTGGCGTACCGTGAACAGAAGCAACTGAAACTAGCCGAGCAGTTGCAGGAACAATGGAAATCTTTACAGGACGTTGCGCACAGTTCCGCGAATAATATACAGCAGTACAAGAATCAGCCACCGGTGAATTATAGGTCATCGATGCCGAATCTTCAGCTGCAAGACGTGCAACGAAGAAGACCACCGCCCCCACCGATACCACCGGCAAAGCCATTGCGTTTGATAGAGCACAGACAAAGGGATGTCACTATTAGGTAATCGCATTACTGTTATTTATTACTAGACTACAGATGTCATGCATTTACGACGGGGCGACTGGACACATACAAGACAGAAAAACAT
Source organism: Augochlora pura (assembly GCF_028453695.1). Classification (NCBI taxonomy): domain Eukaryota; kingdom Metazoa; phylum Arthropoda; class Insecta; order Hymenoptera; family Halictidae; genus Augochlora; species Augochlora pura. Next base: position 18,655,614 of record NC_135781.1, read on the forward strand.
TTAACGCTAAAACTATCGAACTTTAATTCATATTGTTTCATAACAATGGCAAGTTTGTATTTACGTAAACTAGTAACATTAAATTAGTATTTCTACGATAATATCTATGCAGCGTGACCCAAATGTTACTCACAATCGGGAAATAAGGGATTATTGGGGTAATTTGGAGTAACTTTTTCCTTAGCGAAAATACAACCCGTGGCTTTGTTTACGAATTATTAACGAAAAACACTGACCAATGAAAAGCAAGCTCGACTGCCGCGAGGCGATCTCATCTCTCATTGGTCACTGTTTTTTTGTTAATAACTCGTAAACAAAGCCATGGATTACATTTGTGCTAAGGAAAAAGTTACTTCAAGTGACCTTAGGAACTCCTCATTTCTCGATTGTGAGTAACTTTTGGGACATCTTGTATAATTATATATGATTCTTGTTACATACTTGAATAATTAAGTTTGTTTAATTTTTCAAAGATTTCTATAATACCAGAAATTCTAATGTTAAAGAATTTGAAAATACTGTTGCACAATTCTCTAACAATTAGTACGGATAATCTGTCTGTTTCACAAAAAACCACAGTTACTTAATCTTTTCTTTAAACTTACAATTTTTTTCGACAAATAGTTTCGCTGTTGCCATATCATCGCTTGTTTCTGCAACAGTTTTCATCGTTATAACAAATCTTCATATAAGATTAATATTTTCATAAATCGAAACTTAGAAACGGAAGTTGAATTGAGATTTATTCTTTCTTTTATCAATTTTGCAGTCAATATTTATAAATTCCTATAATGTATTTTACAGTCTTGTAACGTCGTCGAACGAAAATTGATTCGTTGACAAATACGCAGTACTGTAAAATCGTTGTAATTTAAGAAACAGTTTATATACTTGACGAAGAAGATAGCCACGATGTTCCCCACCTACCGAAACAGGGCAGGGTTATGTCAGTGCTTAAACAATCCATCCGCAGCAGGAAATGCAAATTAGAAGTAGAACACGCGTACCAGCATTGATCGTGTCACACAATTTCCTGCTATAGCTTTCCGCTTTGTTGCGCTTGGTGTAACATTTTCTGGCTAGGTGACGCGTGGTGTTTCGATGCCTGTGGTCTTCAGTTGCAATTTGCTCATTCTTACTGGCAGCAGAATTTTGAACCCATTGCGGACTATACGTTTCATTTCTGTCTATTGTTGACTGCAGTGTCATTTGTACAATAAATATTTATACAGTTATCTATTTATTGTTTAAAATCATTGTTTTGTTCAGTGTTCGAATACATATCATATAGAACAATACATTTAATAAACAGAAGTACACTTACCAACAAAAATAAAAATACTTCGTATATCGTAAACATTTTAATCAAATTTAACATTTTCAGGGAGAAATATACCTCTTATTAAATTAATCTAAAATATAACGAAGTATATAACACGCTCCTTATATTGCAATATTGTTCTATTTAGTGTATGTGGCAAATGTAAAAAATACAAAATTAAAATATCATAAAAAATAACAAAACTTAAAAATTAAAATATTACAAAAAATAAAATTAATATTTTAGTGTATACGGTACAAATCTGTAAGAAGGTTTACTACTACAACCAAGAATATGCATTCGTATAACATGTTTCGTATCGTTTGTTGATAAGTGTACATATTAAGTTTACGAAAAGAACATGAATATTTGTCTAAGTAACAAATTATTCAATATGGAATATATAAATACAACGTGATATTTCGGGGCCTCTTATGATCCTATCTAAATTTACAGCAAATGATTATAAGCTACGCATTAATGTGATTTAAATATATAGATGTTAGTGAATGTTACTGACTGTTAAGATTGCCATACTGAACGTCCACAATGCGTCAAGAATAGACCACTGCAAACAATATCATTGTACCTCGGATATTTTAATATCAACGTCTGGAAAGTTTGATTCAATAATGACAAATGGTGATTTGTGAATATGAACAGGAACAGCAGAATTCCATCTGCGGATTCGATTCCGCAACAAGTGGACGCGTCTTTGCGGCATAGTACATCGGTCACAACACTATCGAGCCATGCTGGTCAACAGATGAGCAGGCAAACGCTGCAGGCACTTAGTGCAGTACCACGACCACGAATCGTTCAGAGTGACCAATGGGTTCAGCGAAGGAAGAGCGATGTGCCACGTGGGGCCCACGACTTGAATTACCAACACTGGCTCATCCAGGTGAGAATTTGATTTTTGTACATAACAGGACAGAGTTTAAGTTACAAGAAGAGGTTACGATCATTGCATCAACGATTTTAATTAGACTTATACTCATATATCCAGAGCGAAAATAATCCGAACAATTTACAATTTTCTTTGTAACAGAGATACTTGACAATTAAGTTTTAGGATATTTATAAATATTAGATTAATATAAATATATGATAGTAACTAGGACAGAAAAAGTGATGAAGTGATAGATTCTTAAGCCTCTAGTGGTTCAAATCTTGGCAGATTAATATTTTGTTAATTTTTATTTTTTAGTACATTTTTTCTATCCTTAATTTCGAGATATTCGTTAAATTTTTTACCTTCTTACATATTTTCTTCTTTCATTAACTTTATTTCTATAATTTGATCGCAATCATCATTGCAACTGCTGCTATACGTTGTAAAAGCAAAGAAAGCAAAGAAACAAAATATTGTAAGAAATTATCTCTTTATCACCTTTGCTACTATAGCTAATGCAATATGTTTCTATTATTTGTGAAAATCTTGAAAGATATTCAAAAATATTTTCTTATATAATGAGTAATGACGAAAGTTGTAAAATATGAGTCGACATATTTTTTCTATACATTTATCAGAAAGAATCTGATCATAATTAAAATCAGGTAGAAAGATTTACAAATAAAAGCATGCAACGTTTTGAAGAATAGTTGAATAGTAAAATTAGTTAAAGCTATTTGCCCTAGACTTTTACCAGTTAGCTGTTGCAATCTTTTTGAAAAGCGTGTAAGTTAGTTAATTTAACAAAAAAATATTAAAAGTTATAATATCGGTTAGCATTGTTGAAATAACGATTATATTCGCAAAAAACAGCTAACTAGTTAATAGTACGCCAAGTTTCATACTGTTGCAAAAAGAAAGTTTAAAGACACATCTTAGAAGAGTACTCGTAAATGACATTATTATTCGCGTATGTTAATAACGTAATAAAGTATATTGCTGACGCTGTAATGTTACGTCGCAGGAAGCGGAACAGAGGAGGATTAGCGAGAAAAATCAGCGATCACCAGCGCGGAAATCTCAGATGCATGTAACAGGAACGTCCGTTCCGTATGCTATGGCTCCGATGAGGACGGATAGCAAACCATTACCGGACTCCATTATACAAACTCTTACGCAGAGAGTGCAGAATAGAGCGCAGGAGAAGCCACTTCCACCAAGAAGAAGGTAAATAACGAAATCTTTGCAATGCGACAAAAATTTCTACACCACAATACTTTTTTCTGATGTGCAGTGGAACGTCCGTTATATGAATGCCCCTTATGTGAACGGCCATTATGCGAATATTCTCTTATATGAATGATCTCTTATTGGAACATTCTGTTGTATGTATGAACTGCGTATTTCTTATTAGAATGCCGTATTTAAACGCACAAAAATTGCTATGGTTACAAGAAGGAAGGCCGAATGTAACATGTTTCAACATTTAAGATATTATCGCTACAAGTGCTGATCACTAATTCTTTTAATTGGTAGCGTCTCTAAGTTCTTCATGTTGTAAGCTTATTGGATTTGTTTCTGTGGTCTTTACTGATAAATATGTAAATTCTATATTTTACACCAAAAATTTATTCGCAATGTTTCAGTATATTATTTTGAATATTATTGAGTATTATTGAATTTTATATGTAGAGTTACCTAGAAGCAAAATAAATTAAATTCATTTTACTCCATTTTGTTTCAAATATTCAATCAAATTGGGTGCTAGCAGCTTGTACTGTTCTTTGAACAGCATTTAGTTAATTAGTTTGGCTAATCTATGCTCTACTTGTTTCGTGATCATTTAGAAACGGGTTGCACAGATATATTAAATGATAAATGTATACAAAAGTTTTAACTTGCAATGTTTGCTGTTAGAAGAAAACGCAAACTTTATAATTAAAGAATTCGCATATCCCAATTTTACAAAATTATACAAGTTTGCATCAATATTTATATAATTTAACTGAATCCCAACTGAGTTTAATGTATTCTAATACAGTCTTAATGCATCAATTTTTATTTATTTTCAGGCTAGAACATAGCGCCAGTCACGAACATCTTACCGCCTTGCAGCATCAATCGCCACAACACGCTCTTCAACAACAAAAACCAGCACAACCACCACCAATTAATCCCGAAAATCAAGAAAAAATGTTGAGCGTTAGCGGGAAGAAGAAATGTTCTCATTGCGGGGACGAATTGGGTACGAAACAAATTATCTAACAAACAATAGTGTTTATTATAATTAAAAGAATGCACGTAAACCGAATTCAAATATTTTTTAAAGATGCACTTTACAGTAAAAATTCGATTTCATTAGCAGATTGAAAATTTGAATATAAATCTTCACATAATTGTTACTAAAATTTTAATATAAATTTATTTGTAACAAATTTTTGTCTAATACGCAATTACATAATCAAAAGAAATAATATTTAAATGTATATTCTTTTTATTATAATCAGGTCGAGGCGCAGCAATGATCATCGAAAGTTTGCGGCTATTTTACCACATGGAATGTTTCAAATGCTGTGTGTGTCATGTGCGACTTGGTGACGGACTTATGGGAACAGATGTGCGCGTTCGAAATCACAAGCTCCACTGCCATAACTGCTACTCCAGTGACGACGGTATCTACATTTAGTATACACTATTAATATACAAAATTGATTAAGAAATCAAAATATTTTTGTTTTCCAAAACACTTGGAAACTTCACCAAAAATGAAAATAACTTAAACATTCCTTTAAGAAATAAGTGAATAACGCTAACTATGTTAAAATCAAATACAGAAAATTTAAATTAGTCATGGAATGGTATTCTAGGACCTCATGTGAACTATTATATTTCAAAATGTAAACACGAGGTTTCTTTAATTTATTTCGAAAATTTGAATTCAGTAATGATAAGTTTCATTCGTAGTCTAAAGGAAAGGGTACCATTGCAGGATTATTTGGGTCAATATTACAAGTGAAGTGAGCACCTACTAAACTTCATTACTCAAAACTCACGCCATACATGTTTCAATTCACAAATTAATATTTTCGTACACCCACTTGATAGTTTACTAACTATTCCTATTTGTATAATACAACAAAGCTTTAAATTAAATAATGTTTAACAAGTATACTATCAACAACTCTGATACGAGTGGCATCTTGGACTAGCTTTTAACGGCTGCATTAACTTAAATGTTTCTTACACATGATCAAATTCAAAATCAATTCATTAATACGCTTACTAATATTATTCAAATGTTCTAATTTATCCACGACTATTCTGAGGTCATTGGCAAAGCAAACCATAAAATATAAAAATTGATCTAATGACAAACGTCTTAAAATTGTTAACAATATTAGTATAAACGTCATCTGACTGTTCCAGGTGTCAAGTTCAGTTGCGTGTGAGACCCGGGAATAGGACTACGCCGACTAACTTGAATATAGCATTGTCGGGCTATATTTTATAAGTGATAGTCGACGATTAAACTGTCGGTAACGCGCAACCGCGACACACCAACAACTTCTCTCATTCTGTAAATAAACTCTGACGGACGAAACGAACAAGAGAAACGAGCACACTGCTCCGTTTCCGGCTGTGTTCCTTCCGTATACAGCAATTCGACCGCGGAGCCTCGTGATTTCAAATGTAACACACCGGTTTGTTTTCATCGGCTAAACGTAGAACGTACCAAGAACGTGTAAATAAACGTGTATTTATGTAATTAGCGTTAAAGATAGGGAATCAATGGAGCGACGTATTACAAGGCAGCCATCGCTGTCCGTTGGAAAACGATTTAGAGTAATATCGGCATGAGTTTATTGTACATTTTTGTATCATAGTTATCCCGTGGTATTTATGAGAGATCCCAGATGCGTGACAGCTATAATTACAAAAACCTTCTCTAGCCCTACCACCCACACACTCGTCCTTTTTCTCATCCATCTTGCTATATCTTGTTCTTCCTTCCCACGAAGCTTCACTACGAATGCTTGGCAATTAGTAAACTCTTTTATCAATTGGACGATCGTTTCTTTCTCTATGAAGGTCGTTTAGATTTCTAGTTGACTATTGCATAAAGTACAGTGACTAACTGTAACTGCATACCAAGATACGATTTCGTCTTTTATTTCTTGTCTCGAATGGCCAACGCGGGTCCGTTGTCGCGTTGGAAATTACTTACCTATTGTGAAATATTGTATGATACGGTCTCGTGTTATTACAACATGTAATTTTATATTATCGAGAATAAATGTTTATTATAGCGACTGTGAGTTTATTCTTTCCACCAATATATGTATGTATATCTTTACAGCTGGTCTTCATTCCTCATCTACGAACAATCTATAGAAGACACCGTCGTTTTCCTGTGCAAATTTTCAAAATGTAAGAAAACGTGTAAACTGATAAAATTTAACAGAATTTCGATTTCTTTTTTACACTTAGTAATCATTCAGTTTAAAGATACTTTCCTTGAAGTTCAATATTTGTCGGGTGACGTATAAAAATGAGAATTTCTATATAGAAAAAACTAGTATTGTATGGTTCGTTTATTCTCAATAGTGAACTACAGATTTTATGAATTTATGGAACAGAATAAGTAATTGTAATCTCGAGCAATATACAGGTTGAAAATATTTACCACTAATACTAGTACTACCAGTATTAACTACTTCCAGATTATTAAAATCATTAAAGGAGGATATGAATTTGTATTTAGATCTCCCTTCCTATAATCAGTACTATCAATTTTGTTTTCTCCTAAAGATCCGTAGTCTTCTCATCAACCTGAATAATCTTACTACTAAAACGAGAATGAAATAAAATACATAAGAAGAATTTTTAACCCAAATCAACTGTCTATAATCTCCACTAATTAAGCCTGATTTTATACAAGACCTTTTCGGTATTTTTGGCAAAAGGAAAGAAAATCAAATTTTGACAAGATTAAAAAACAGCATAAATTGACTTAAATGTAAAGTACACATACATGTTGAGACAGATATATCCATAAAGATTTTTCAGAAAATGCAACAAAGAAAGCTGTCTCTTCTCTGAGAATGCAGCAAGTTTGTAAGGACAGCCGAGTTGCAAATAATTTCTAAGCAACAAAATGGAGTAAGGGGCGTCGTTAAACTCTCGGCCAGGATAGTGTAAACAAATAGAGCGTAATGCTCGCAGACACGGGAGCCGGGTATCCGTTCCGCCGCACCCTACTTCCTTGAAAGCAATTAATTCTAGGTCGCGTTGCATAATCGTGAAAACCAGCGTCGAAGGGAGACGGAATCGGTAGCCGAGTGCTGCGTCGTGGTCCGTCAAGCGGAATTGAATTACCTACCACTTCTCGGCTAGCTTTATCAGTTTCAGTAATTCGAGCAACGTCCCTCTATTAATAGGTGTGCGTCGCGTGAGTCTGTAGACAACCGAGTATACTTGTATGAAGGTGCAACGAAACTAAGCGAATCCCTGTCACCAGTTTCCGCTATCTTCATGCAGCCGACGTTATGTTTTCGAGTCGTGTTACAGAGACGGACTCGGTTACAAGAATTCGCTGAACATATGGCTCTAGCTGTTGTGGAAACTGATTCCTGGATTAATTCTAGTTTACAGTTCCACGTTCACGAGATGTCTAGGTCAGCTTGATCCTTGCGCCAGTCATCAAAGTGTAGAAATAATTTTATAACTATGACCCATTAAGCGTTTTATTTACATATTGTTTAATTTGTCGTTTTTATAAACATTTTGTTCTACCTTGAACTTTATTTAATGTATGATATGAATATAATGTAAGTACAAGTAAAATAATTCGAGTGATCTTCATATAATATAAATATGATATAAGGCCATGAAAAAAATATGAAATGTAGATATTTCACAGATAGGGTAAATATTTCAAATTCGTTTTGTAAACTTTTATATTACAATATATTTAAACTTTATTTAAACTTTTATTATACAATAAATTTGTGTGACGGAATCCATAGAATGAACATTCAAAATGACCCTGCGATATTTTTAGAATGTAAACAATTGTTATTGGCAATATACTGATTACGCATGAAAAATTATCAATTCGATATCGGTAATAAGGAAACGTACTGAATCTACACACACCGATTTTGATGAAAGTTGCATGAGAGCGTCCAGAAAAATATTTCTCGTTACTGTTGACGCCTACCCACGTTGATCGAGTGAAAACAACCTTTAGCCATTCACCATCGTGGACATATAAGGAAAACTAGCTGCGCTTAAACAATAACTATAGTATATTTATTATATAATAATAAATAATACTAAATAATTTTTTATATTTTCTATTATAATACCTCATAATTATATTTATATAATACGAATTAGTTTATTTCAAAGAATGTTCAGTATTATAATAATGTTATAGTAACTAGCATTATAACTAGTCTTATAATAATATTATAAAATTAATGTCATAATATTCATGTTAATAAGATTGCAATACGATCCTCGTATTGATGTATGAGAACTACGTGTCCATGTTTCGTAGGAATTCTGTTGTTGAAATGTTGAAGTAGAGGATTAAAATGAATGTTCTCTTAACATCTTAAAAGCTAGACAACGTTTCAAAACGTTTCCTATTTTCAAATTTTTTAATTTTGAATCAGAACTCCAGATGTGTAAATGAATTTAAAAACATTATTTGATAAAATATATTAAAAGTTTGAACATTTCTTGTCATTTTTCTTAACTACACATTGACTCATTCTCATGTAAAATCGTATATACAATGATTTATGAACTAAAATCAGGACATAAATGTTTTCGAATTTTTTTCGCTATACATAATTATAATAACAGTAATTATGAAAGAATAATTGATAGTATCTAGAATAGTCTGAAGATTTAAAATCACTAACCTTCGGCTGAAAATAAAATGTACATGTTTTGATAAGGATTCAATAGATTCGCTTGATGCGTCATAAAAGCGACATACGTCACGACGGACACGCAATTTCTAAGCACTATTTATGCTTTCCCATAAACGAAGCTATCAACAGCTAGATTTCTGAAGACAAAACAAGGACATTCCTTTTCGTCTGAACATCAATACTCTCAGTATCGTTGGAAAGTCTTTTTAAAATTAGCATAGATTAGCTTTTTATTTTCGTTCGTTTTTTGGATATTAATCAATAGGTTCTTTCATACTATTTTTACTAGCCGGAGGGCTGCGCGTGAGCAAAATCAGGTCACTGGTGTGAACCGCTTTAGGGTTGATGCTCTTTATAGGAGTTTTATGGTATGTTTAATAGGATAGAAAATACCTTCGAGTACAAAATTATGCACCGTCGAATACATATGCACGGAAATGCGTTTGTAACTGTAACTTTTGGCGCTGAATTTCAACGTATACGGCACAAATGTTTGTTAATAAATATACGCTACGAAATATTGTGAAATTATTAAAATGTTTGGTTTGAAATATTAGAAGAAAGATGAACGTTGACCAAAATTTACTTATTCCGAGTTTACATCGATTATCACGCTGCACTATAGAACGCAAGCTAATGATATAATCGATGCCTCGTTAGTAACCCACGTATTCAAGAATGCTCTACATAATACATAAGAGAAATTGAATGCAGTCACTAATCTTGGGAAATCTTGAGTCAGATTATGAAGTACCATCAAGTGTAAATGATGATCAAGAAAGTTTAAGACGCTGGGAGTTGTTGAATAATAATAAGAGAATACAACGGTAGCTATGTACATGTACACTTTGAAGTTCCTGGTTCAAAAACTTTATCTGTATGTATTGTAATTTGGAATACTATGAACTAAAAGATTTGCGAATATGATTTTACTAATGAAGTTCCTCTATTCTGATCATCACATTAAATATCAGATAGATTAAACAACAATGATGAATATAATTCTCATAATTATATTGCTGTGCTATACTTTAAACAATTCAAACATCCTTAATGCACCAATTTACATTCGGTCATATTTCACGGTGTATCGTGAGCAAAAGCATCTCTTTCCGTATTCGCTCGACACCGTTACATACGTATGCCTGTCCTCACTTCGTTGAACACAATACGACCCTGAACTAGAGCGTAGCACATCGAGTCGCTTATGTTGTTTTCGAACATAAAATTACTAATCCGTTAAATCAGAAGATAATCCGTCACGATCTATCTGCACGAAGAACAAACTCGAAATTAATAGTTTCATCGAATAAACGCTATACTAATCAGCTCTCTATAGCTCGAATTTTTATGCTGCATTAAAAAAATAAATAAATAATTTGTGTAACCTGAAACCAGTGAATACCAATCTGTAGATAAAAATTATCGTTGAATTTCTTACCAAATTTTGAATTTTATTTCTATTGTAATAGATGTTGAACCAATTATGTATTAGTAAGAATTTTTTAAGACAAAAGAGTTAAGTTAGTCATTCTTATGGTTCATTTTAAATCTCCAGTTTTCATTTCATTAATTAAGCGGTTTCAATAGTGTGAAAATTTCTGATGTTCATATTCGACAATTTATGTATACTTATCGGTATGCGACTTGAAAGTAACACTGCACTAGATCACTTATTTCGTAAAAAATGGAATTAGACAATTTCCTTCGTTAAGTAAAAGATTCTGTGATGTAAAAACATAGTACAAATGTTAATAATTCTTACTAATTAATTTTGCTAATTTGTACATGTCATAAATATATCAAAATCTACAGGTTAGTATTTTCAAATAGTGTTTACATTACTAAATTTATTTTTCTTGAATAAATTATTAGTTCAACACTCGAACGATTGGATCAATAGTATAAATATTGTCATTTGACAATCTGGTTTCTGACAATTGATTCAAATTTTCACATGTTTTATTAAAGTCCATGGAAAAAGCATGCCTTGAAAATGTCTTTGAAGAAGTTCTTTAAAAATATATTGAAAAAGAATGGTAAATAAAATAGTAGGCATCCCAAATATACAGTTTCATTTTTGTGAAACAGGTCCATCGTTACAGTGTATAAGCATGGCGCGTGTAAATGCGCTCATTTTTACTTTGCGTTATTTATAAAATATTCGGAGTCAAAATTTTTAAGTTCAGTAACGTTAATACAGCCCACGGAATTAATTATCTCCTCCTGAATGTATAATAGTTAGTCCCAACTTCTTTGATACGTCGGTGTCGGTCAGGTGTAGGTGACACAATTCTTCGTCCACCCTTAACCCCTTGCACTACGATACCCTTCACGCTGCGTTGATCAGCACTTATTTTGTCCTTAATATTTTTAATAAAAGAACCAGACAATTTTTCGTTCTATTATTGTCTTTATGTACTTTTATTTCTAAGCTTTGTTAACAGAAGAATTTATTTTTATTTCGATGTAAAAGAAATTGATAATTTATTAATTTAGTGGATCTTGCATGGAATCTGTATCACGAGTCTGACTCGTTATAATGGTGCAAGGGGTTAAAACCGATTGTGATTTATAGTACAATGACATAAATTGCACACTGGCTCCTAAAAACAAATTGTTTCAATTACCAAGAAATTGGTTAAGAAATTTCGATCTCATTGGCACAGTTTCCAGGAATCTCTATGCTATAAAGCTGTACGACGATTTGTCGAATCGGCTTATTGGCATCGTTAATTTGGGTACTCTCTATTAATAGACGCGCATCTGCGTCGACTATGTTTCGCGTTGTAGCATAATCCAGCAGCGAGAAACGAACTTCTTTTTTCGATAGAACGCCGGAACGAGAAGTTTCCACCCTCGAGAACTGCACTGCTCGCGAGTTTATTTAACCCATAATTAGCGAACCACTTAAACGACTTGTTAACGACGCTGTAAGTGAAAGCATTGTATATGATAGAAGTTAATTTCAAGTCAATATAAAAATAGCATATAAAATAAATTAAATACAGTCAGTGTTTAGAAGTACAGTGTTTAGAAAGAGTATCATATTTGAAATATCGATACTTTTTCATTTTTTTAATGTATGCATATGCAAAATACTAAATTAATAAAATACATAAAATTAATGAAGTACATGCGTAACGATACATTTTTCTCTGATCTATGATCTGAAAAATGACGTCTATGATATTTCAAAATCTACAAGACTAAATTTTTGGACCAATTTATTTTAAGTCTTTGAACGTTAACAAAACATGGAAAAATCGATGATGAAATTTCAAAGTACCGCTATTTCTTTAATTATCGACTTTTTCGTTCCAGTTTCTGCTGCAATCCAACTCATCTAGATTAAAAAGTGTCTTCGTGGTATTTTTGATTTCATATCATCAGAACGTCCTAAATCACGGATGCCATCAGATAATCTTTTCTTCTAAGCGATTGCATACTAGAACATGAAGTAACATCAACTTTGATTTTCTCTCAATAAAAAAATATTAAGAATACAACTGACATATATTATTTTAGTTAAATTCGCTTAGAAGAAATTTATATATTCAAAATACACATTGACAAATTAGTAGAAACATTGTCAAGCTTGACATAATTTATAGTTTTTATTTAACTAATATGCTAAACTTTAATTTTCTCGAAAAGATCTCGTAGACACGTGATTAAAAATGACTCGATGAACATGTGTCAATTTGTTCTTTTTAAATCACGTGACTAAGACATTTTTTACAATCTCAAATTAAATATACAATACTTGTATATACAATATTTGCTACAAAAGGTCCTATAATTATTCTGTAAAAGAATCCTATTAAATATTTACCACTCAAATTCTATCGCAGATAAAACGTAACAATATAACTCGCTTTGTGTCTTATCAATACTATTGTATTTCTTCTGTTATTTTTCAGCATGGTTTCTTTTCGAAGCACTTCTCCAATGATTACAGCTTTGCGAATGCTTTGAGTTTCAAGACACGTTCTTAGTTTACCTAGCTGAAAAATAAAGAGACTTTACCATCGCGTTAAGAGCGACTGGTTTGTGCAGTTTGTAGGAATGAGAAAGCTAATTATATTCTGTTTGCGTCAGGATTAGGTTTACTTTTATGGTAACTTTCTACATTTAATCCCAAACATTTCTGTGATATACTTCCTGCATCTGCAGAGAAAATCATGTTGCCATTTTTTGTATTTATTCCGTACTTGGTACGAGTAAAAACCGCAGTATTTAATTTGTGGTATTTCTGAAAAATTTAATCTATCATGATATATGAATATGATGTGAGTACGAGTAATATGATCGGAATGGCATTCATACGATATTGGGTTGTATAGGAAGTTGTTTTTTCTTTCACGGCAAAAGGGTATGCGGGTTTTCAATGTTTAGAGTAAAAAAGAAACTTGACATTTTTTTGTTAGCTTTAGAATCTTATACTCGCAGAAACTCTGTTTTCTGTGGGTAAAAAATACTGAATTCAGTGCTTTTTTAACATCTCTACAGAACGAAATTTTTTTGAAAAACGAATCATACTTCGCAACGTATATAATATGAAGTCATAAAAACAATGTAAAAAGTAAATATTTCTTCCATCATAATTTTTACTTTTTAGATCTGTCTATTTTAGATAGATATTGTCAATAAATATGAATTCTACGTTATATTCTACATATATAATTCTACGTTATTTAAGTAAATTTTCATTTACATGATTATTTGGAAGTTTAAATAAAAGACGATAATAATTACGCATTATTTATATAGATCTAAGTAAGTTATTTGTAATAATAAAATCGTTTTCTTATTTATAAATACAATTTCAATTTTTAGTTATTAACTATCATTTAATTACTTATTATTGATTATGTATCCGGCAGAATGTGTCGAGCTCACACAGTCAGGAAATGATGGTCTTCAATCGCTCTAAACGCTAAGCTCATTGAGTTCACGGAGAAAGATGCAAAATCTTCAATGATAATAAAAGAAAATTAATATTTCTTACATAAATATTACTTATTATTTGCTATGTAACAAAATTTACTATTTACAAAATATACGACTTATCCTTTATATTACATACAACAGATGAAAGAAAAGTGAAAATTATTTACTATTTATCTCTCTGTAAAATCCAAATAAAAAATAAAATGTTATTTGCAAATTAAAAATGATAAATAAATTGTTTGTATTATAGTCTAACTGAACCTGCAGAGATCTGCTGAGTTTTACGGATATTGGGATAATCGGATAATGGATTTCCAGATATGTACTAGAGGCTCTGCTGTCCTTTTAATCAATCCGTACGTTGTGGTCTGAACTCCAGTCATCCATAATCCAGTTAGAAGTTTTCCAGTGAAAAGTTGTCGTTGTTGAGACGATGTGAGTGTGCTAACCACAACAGTTGTTCCTTGTCAAGGAACCACGACGTATCCTATAGCGGTTAACGAGACCCTGGATGCTGGACTTGGTAACGTTCTAAAAGTACGTGTTAACTAGATACATCATTCATGCACGTACACACAAAATAATTATATATCATTCTTATATACACATTCATTAATACTCGAATCGACTGTTCTGACATTTACCTGCAATATTGTAGAAACTTTTGAATATATGCAGATGAAAGTTGACAAATATGAAATTATACTATTTTTGAAGAATATAATAAATTAATATCGATGGAAATCGAAGTACGAATTGTTCGACAGACATTCTTGGAGCCTGAGTAAGTAGTACATTATCGCGCTTATTTATATTTTCTTTTAGTGTTAAATCTCAAACAGTGGGCCATTTTCGGAACAATGCAATTAACAATGCCGGCGACAATTCTCAGCTTTATGCATTAATTCTCAAAACACGTTTTTGAAGATTCTTCATCGAGACCTACTAACCTTTCTCTTGTTTCTTGGGTAAAAGCAAATGATTTAATTTAATAGCCGATTGAATAATTAAATAACGAGTTAAGTACGCTGGATCAAAATGACCCGGTAGTCGCAATCTGAGAGTTAATATATCTGTTTGAACTATATTTATGGAAATATGTTTTATTTTTAAGAACCGAATCTAATACATGTAAATTTGAGAAAATTCAAATTTGGAATTGCTGGTACGGTAAGTTTAAATAGTAAGTAAGTAAGTACGGTTTCATTTAAAATATGACATTATATCCAAAGAATTAAATTTAAATTAAATGTAATATCATGATGAAAGTACTGTAATAAATTAGAAACGGAAGCAATTTTTTTTTCAAATAAAGGTGTTCTACTTATTTCCAAATTCTATTGCACTTTAATATTTTATAATCTTAGATATGTAAAACTGTTCGAAACTGAAACCTGAATATGTGACGCAGTGCCCAGTTTTTTATCCGCTCCTGTATTAAATAGTCACCTATGATTTTATATAGTCAAAAATACGTGGTATGATTAAAACAATAGAAATAATAAAACTTTGTTAATTGTAACTTAGTAAAATAGTTCAAAATAGTGCCATTTAAAAGAAAGAGGGCAAATCTGGTTTTTCAACGAAGTAAATTTTTAGTTTAAACTTTTAGTATTACAATTTGGAGTCGATTCAAAGTTAATTAAGTTTCGTTTGAAATATTTTTATGGTGTCACCTTGCATATAATAATATACAAATATAACTGTAAGAAATCACTTAGCGGTATTTGACTCTCGTAAACATCCTTACGCATGTTATGAAATAAAACGAAGTATAATCTTCAATTTCGTAGAATTCTTCGCGTTTATTGCTCTGCTTGGATTGCCAACCCACTTCTTTAAAAACGTAAATGTTTTTCTGTTTCATCATTCTTGCCAAATAAACGAGTCACGAATGATTGCGGACCAAAATAAACGGCACTCAACGTCTGACGATTTGATTCTAACAAACGCGCTATGTTTAAAAAATTTAGTTCTCCAAAAACAGAATAACTATTTTTGTGCAAGTCTGCAGAAAGGTATATTCAAAAAACCTTATTATTCCGAAATACTTTATTATAGGACTCGAGAACAATCCCCTGAAAATACAGTGCTTTGTTAAAAAAAAAACTCTTATCATTCGAGTACAATACACACGATCGACACTACGCTCTTCGTTCAATTGACGTTCTTTCCTCTGCGTTATGAGTAAACCCACGCACACCCACAATAGATCGTTCTGCGACTTTCGACCTTTTACAATATTAAGTAAATAGCAATGGGTTTAAAGAATTAAAATGATTGCCGATCTAAAATATTTTTATAATAATATTTGCTATAACTTGAACCACATTTAACAACAATCCAATTTTTACATTCTGAACGGAAGTCTCAACAAACTCGAATTATCCCTTAAATAAGTGCAAGTATGAAATATTAAGTATGTTATTATAAAAACTTTTGTGGAAAGAAATAAACTTAGAAATAGCTTCAAATACTTGAATAGAAAAGGATAATACACCAAACATTTCATAAAAATATCAAGAACGAATTTATTCAGACTTTTCGCGATTCTTATCATAATGTATTCAATAAAAATGTGTTAATCATTTATTAAGAGAATTGTGAAAGTGTTTCTGTAACTACAACAATTAGGAAATAATGAACAGTTTATTTTATTTTTGACAGTGCAACTTTGAATTGAACTAAAAAAGTGAACTAAACAATGACAATATTTGACGATCACTTCGTATGGAAATTGCCAAATTTAGAAAGACGGCTTTTAGCTTGTAAAATATATGCGACGATTAAGATCATTTACAATTATATTTATGAATTGTTTCAACATATTGTTCACGGTACTCCTCCTAGACGCTAATTTTTCTATAAAACATGAAACATGTGAAAATTAAGTTAATTGACAGAAACTGGACAGCCAAATAGCAATTTTTAAATCCTTTTAAATTTCAATGCATTGCTAATAGTAATCTCGTCACTTTTTCTGTAATCCTTTTACTGTTCTTTTCACCTACACGCGAAAACATAGAATTCTTTATCCAGCGATCACGATTCTAAAAAGATCAATAAGTAAAAAGCCTCGAAATCATCAGCAGATAAAAAATGGGTCGGTCATAGAAAGTGCATATGTGCTTAACAAACAGCGGCTTTCTCGTTCTGAAAGACCTCTTAACAGAAGTAAGAAATAATTTTCCCAATTACAATTAGCCTCGAAAGTGACGTTTCGTGGATGCGGAGTTCTCCTGTCGATCGAAACGAAAAGATCTCTCGCCGTGTGAAACGCAAGCAGACACCCGGAAAAGCTAACAGAGAGAAACTAACGAACCGCGAAACGTCAACACTCTCGGCGCTTGTCGTTGATAGGTGAGTTACAGAAAATTCACGCGGCCCGGACAAAAAGGTCTTTCTTTCTTGTTCTTCGGGGTTCCGACGCTCGTGTCCCATTTTTAATTTAGTCTACCCCGGATTGCTGACCACCGCTGACTACGCCGTCGTCTACCAATAGACCGGCGTCATATCCAGTATTATCCAACGAAGCTCTCGGTGGAGCCGGCTCAGTCGTGTGATAAACGTGGAGCACCTAGGTGGGTAGAGGTGCGTCTGCACATCAATCGACGGTAGTGAATCGTAGCGGCGAACAATGTGCTCGTGGACCCCGTGAAACGGAACTCGACCTGTTCAATAGACGTGCTAGGAACTGTTGCGAAACCTGGACTGTCGTTCGGCTACCGTGTTTTTCCCCGGGATTGTTACCGGACTGACACTGCCAGTCGGAAAACCCGAAACCTGACGCAGACATCGCTGCTACCTGAAGAATTCTCTGTTCTCCTTTAAGTTTAGTGAGTGCGTAAACTAACGATCGTGCGTTCAATTTGTTAGAATTAACTGTGATTTTCCACTGGACGATTAATTGTCTTTTTTCATAACAAGGACATTAAATGTTACGTCTTTAGTGTTCTTCGTTGATGGATCTGTATTTTGACAGAGAGCTGAGTTTATTGAAAGTAAATTGAAAGTTTAGAGAGTTTATTGAGTAAATTGAAAAGTGCATTTCGGGGAAATTTTGCTTACAATTTACCAGTGTTAACCAGTTAATTGTTGCGACCTCTTTGAAAAGTGTATGCATATCTAAAATGTATCGCGAAAAGTCAGCGATGTAATATACATATATACTAATGAAGTATAACACTTTGTTCACATTAAATATATACAATTTCTTAATAAGAATTATTTATATTTTTTTTCGTACGTATCATTTCAACTTGGCTTCCAAACATTTAAAACACCTTAAAATTTACGAATATGTTAACTTTCTCTATAATTGCAATTTAAACAGCAAATTGTAACTACTTTTTACGCATTGCGAGTACGCTCGTTAAAAATAGCTAATTGGTTGAAAGTGATGATTTCTTTATTAACGCTTAATTTTCTTTTCTTTTTTACTTTCGGGTATGTTAAATAGGACCTCTTCAGTGTACTGTGTCGTAATTTCTGTATTTTAAGACCAACCAGGATTTGAAATGCAAAATGCATATTGAAGTTCTTGTCTTAAATTAATAAAGTTAACGGTGAGGATCTTCCTATGAACGTTTAATTTTTAATTGTTCTGTATTTTGAAATTTCATACTTAATTTACTAGCGTTAACAGCGATGAACTTTCTATTAACGGTTAATTTTCTTTTTCGACACTCAGGGAAGCGTTAAACGGTACCTCTTGAGTGTTCTCCGTCGTAACTTTTATATTTTGAGAAAGACCAGAATTTAAGTTACAGAACATATGTCAGAAAAATTTTCCTCTTAGTTAATTAGCATCAACAGCGATTATTTTGCTCCCAACAATTAATTTTCTCTCTTGACTTTCATGGAAATAAATGATACCTTTCGAGCCAGAGCGAAGTTTAAAATAAAAAGTACATGCTAGCGAAATAGTATTCTGTATTATCTAGAGTCTAGTGTCAGCGTTAGGTAAAATATCCGGACGACATTGTCGAACAAATATCCAATCGAATAAAAATTCCGAATACAATTTTATTTGAATAAGATTTTAATTGAATAAAAACTCATTCGAATAAGAAGTTATTTGGTTTTCAAATAAATATTTATTTATACATAAAATGAATGATCTTTCTTCGTATGCAAGATTGATACGTACAACACACTCATATGTGGTTGCTTAAAAAGACGGTCAACAATTGTTGGTATAATTGTTCAAATAATTTTACGATTTCTATTCAAGTATTTCAGTCGCATAAGAAATTAAAAATTATTCAAATAAATAGATGGATAATTTGTTACGGATACTTGTTATTTGAATAAAATATTCGACGAAAAATAATTTATTTGAATAATTATTTTAGGTAAATATTGATTCAAAACAATTCGAAGAATGTTTAACTTTTTGTTTCATTCCATACACATTTCGTACTCAAGGTTATATGGTACTTGCATAGAATTCTCCGTCGTTACTTTCGTACTTTGAAACACAGAAGTATTCGAAATAAAAAGTTTATGTTAGAGAAATTTCCTCCTGTTCTGTATTGCGTAAAAGATCTGTTTTGGACGTAAAACGTTTCTGTTAGCTTTTAACTAGAAAAACTGTGCATGAAAATGTTGGGCACGCGAGTTTAATTGCTATTAGAAAAGAACAAAAGCAGACTTTCTACCGTAAATAGGAAAGTAAATTGGAAACCTGGATAAGTGCGCAGAAATCGGCAATGGTATGCGCTCTGGAAGAAATCAAGTATTGTTTATAATTCAAAATTCTATGAATTCTTCGAATACTCATTTAAACTAGCGCCTAGAAAATTCTATTGCTTATTTGTGGGACGGATAGTTGATCGTCCAGACCGTGTGCGCTCTAAAAATAAATTAAGAATGGTATAGACTCCCTTTGATCTATATTAATATCAAATCGAATATGTAAATAGAACTCCGATGTTATTTACGAGACGGTAGCCTATAATTAAATTCTGCACGTATTAATGTTACGTGAATTGGCGCTCGTAGCTGTGTCATTGTTTCCTCGATCATATAATTGGACATTAACAGACCGAGACCACCGTTAGTCTCTAGTGCTTCTTCGGTTGGTAACCTGACAAAAAGAAAGCGCTTTTACGACAGTATGATAAAAGTCAGTTTAATATAACACTGTATGCTTTAACATTTGATTTTATTAGAGTACTAGAAATTATATCGTAAACTACTGTTGTAAAAAGCTAGTTATAATTAATCTTCGAGTTTTATGCTTGTATGACAAGAAACGAGTAAATGGAACATAAACAAAAATAAAACATTACCAGAATTTTAAAATACTGTCTCACTGTCATCAGTTTGTTGACGTAATTAAGAAAATTAATAACTTAACAGTAATGTTATTTAATGTTTGGTATGAAATAGATCGTAAATTGAATCGCATTATTTTACTATAATTTTACTACTGTTATCAACGGTAACATAATTCAGATTTCGTTTAAATTACTGAAACATAACTCGATTTCTATACTAATAGATTAAGATTATCGTTAATATACGTCAGCCTCATTTTCTTGTGTCTTGAAATTTCATCCTTGATTTTTACTCGCAGTTTGTAAACTTTGAAAATTTGAACAAAGTGAGACTTTCAATTTAATTTTTCTACGCTGTATCTGTGCGACCCACACCATTTATTAGGCTTATATAACTGTGTCCGTTTTCACCTTATTGGTGTTACAATTGACTCTACCAACTTTTAATTTAAGTACTTTTACTTTTTTTCGCATTTTCATACTAATTATAGCCTATTATATCCTTTTATATGTAAAATAAGCTTAAAAACATTTATTATAGCGAAGTTTCCAAAGACACGCAGCATTTTTTTAATCGATTTTATATGACTCGAACACCGTTAGTACAAATATTGGATAACAATCGAAGCACTTTAATTTTAGATATCGAGAGAAAGAAATTAAGACAAGAGGATGAGCCTCCGCTGGATCCACGAGAATTTAGAGGCGCCAACTTGCGACGAAGAATGCAGCGACATCGATGACAGTTGCAGCGACGATAGCTACGATTCCGATCTATCGATCGGCGAGGAGAAAGGGGCGAAGAACGAAAAGGAGATCAATGGTGATCGCAGAGGGAAACGAGAAACGAGGCGGCGCACGACTACAGTGAAATTCGATGAGAATGGGTATTTGCCAGTAATTACGAACTATCGACAAAGTTCAATCTTTGTACTCTTGTTTAAGTATTGATCACGTTAGGATACAGCTTAAGAAGTTTCAACTGGTACTTTGACCAATCTATCGTAGATTCATCAATTAAAATTCTATTAGTAATTAAAGCAAGTTTAACCTTACTCATCAAATCCTCGATGGAGCAAAATAATCTGCACTGATAGAACTTGAATGAACTGTTGATGTGATTATAGTTCAACTGTACCTGCGTCATCTTTTACGCTAATTACACAATCGACCAAGTATTTAACCCTTTACAATCGGAACCATTTTAATTCGAAATAATAATGATTTTTCCGACCTATAATTGAATTTTGTAAATCTTACAACAGTTACATTTTTAACAGTTTTTTAAAAAAATATAAGTAAATTTGACGATGTTAAAATTATTTTAAGACATGATATTACAATTTTTAATAACACTTTTGTAGCCATTAATTAATGATTCTATCGTTTCATTTATAAAGATATTTAGTTTCCTCAAGATAATCTAGAATGACACAATAGCAATTTTATTATAAATTCAAGACATTTATAGTTAATCAACAAGTACTTTACTAATATTTCGAATATATAGTTACGTACAATTTCTAATTATCTATCTAGTCAATTCTGCAATATTCTTCAATATCTACTCTACTGGAATTAATTCGAGAAACAAAATTGATAGGCAATACTTAATGGATTATTAGCTAGCGTTCATCGTCGCTAATAATTTAATTGTTGATGTTGCGTAAAACCGTTAATTAAAAGGAAACAAAATTTCCCATTTTTTTTCTCGAATTTTCCTTTTAAATTATATTTTTAATACTCCGTTACACAATCATACAGTGAATAATAATTATAGTGATTTTCTAACGAATAGTAATAATAATTACAGCCAAAGAAAGTTTTATTATCAGCAATAATATTCTCAATGATGTACAACTTACTGACATTGATGAAAAGGCAATACATATTTAACAGTAAGTTTCCGCAAGCACAATGTGCCACTAAGTCCGTGGACGTAATTTCCCTGTAACGTGTAGTACAACGAACGTTCATTAATCATATGAATCGATTAACTCTCCGTCCCATGCGTTGCTAACTTAACAATTTTAAATTTGACATCAGCTTCCGCGGCTATTTCGACCCGAAGCGATTACAACTAGTCGTAGAATAAAACAACTTGATTTTCTTCCCCTTCTGATTTATCATCGCATCAGCTGCTATGGTTATTGGTGGCCTCGTATTATTGTATGATCAGATTTAATCTATTATGTTTGAATCCTTGATGTATTCAAGTAATTTATATATCTCGTTCTTACACGGAAAAAAAGAAGAACAACAAGGAGTACGATAACAATCAGTTAATCTTATACGTACTTTGTACTGCTACAAAATTACTTAATAGACTGCTAATCGGACATACAATGCTAATACAAAAATTCTTTCTACAAAATGAAACGTTCACAATCAATCACAAAATTCTAAAACACACAAAATTAAATGGCTACGTGGTAGATATTAAATTTTCAGAAAATTCGACAGAATTTACATATCAAAACAATTCTGACTAAAACTTCTGACATTTATAAAATTTATAAACATATGCGATGAAATCTAACTATTAAAATAATTATTGCTAATGATCTGTTGGTGCGTGGTCTGATGATTGAAAATCTCCAAAATTTAGCAAAACTTAATTTCCTATGGAAACATCATCTGAAATATTTTTTGTTGCAATATTATAAAATATTCATCCATCATAATATAACTGCAATATATGCTATTAAAAAATCTTTGTTTCCATATTTGGTTATTTCTGTGTATAATTTTGTTGTTAAATCTATGTGCAGAATTATATATAAAAAGATAATTTATTTCTAATCAAAACTCTTCCAATTTCAATAAATTTTTGTTTACAATTAAAACTAGGTGTAGATATGATCATTATAGTAAAAAAAGACAGTAAAAAGAAATCCTAGAAAACAAATTTCTGTGGTTCATATCTTGGGATTTTCGACCACTCTGTGACGTTAAAAAATGAAAGAAGGAGAAAAATATTATTCAAATGCTTAATTAAACGATAGAGCGTAGAGTTCTTCAAGTATGTAATCCGACATTATTCGTTTAATAAAATTCGTTAATAATAATACAAATTCAACATTTTCCCGCGACTATCATTACCCAGCAAATTTTATGCTTTTGTAATAAAATTGTATGGTTGACATACGAAGTAGTGGAATCATTAAAAAAATTGGGAGCACTGTAATTTCTTGCTATTCTTACAGTAGTAGACCATTTTAGAGTTGCTTTTATGAGAATGTGAATAGATAGCATTGCAGCTGAAAGTGCAAGAGTCAGTGCGGCCATATAGTGTACCCCTCGATCACGACATTGACAGCGAACGCGTAGTTACCCTTCGATACTCACTACGATTCGCACAGATTGGTCACTTGACTCGCTTAACTTCCAGCGCTGTATTGTTGCAGGGTCAGTAGGTGTAATAGGTTACCGTTCGTGTTATATCATTACCGACATTCGAGAACCGTGGCAACCGACAGAGCTGCAATTCCGCGCGAATTGCATTAGAGCGCACGCACGACATGCACCGCAAAATTAGGATCGACGTTTATGACCATGCCCGAGTTGTAACAAATAGATCGTACCACGTGTAATTAACGGAGGTGCCTTTGCGTAATGCCAAGACGTAATTCTACAAATATTGCATTTTAAACGTTCGACCATTATGCTTCATTAGCGTTCCAAGCATCTTGGCCTATTTAAAATGACGATATCACAGTGACATTCGTATGTTAGATAATTAGTAACTGGATGAAAGTTATGTAATTTTAGTTTATACAAAAAGTTTTCATTATACAAAAAGTGGTCATACAATCGTTTCATTATATCTAAACGTCTTAGTCGAGCTGACAAGTTAGCATTAAAATGTTCAAGAAATATACGGTTCAAAGACGAGTTTTTTTAGTACAATAAATAAACCTGTGACTGCTATTTGCAAAGCTTCAAGCATGACTTTTCAAGTTCTGAGCTGAATAATTCCAGAAAATTTTCTATTTCATTCATTAAAAAATCTAATAATAATAACAATAATATATATATATAAAATGAAAAAGGATACTAGAAGAAATATCAACTTTTTATATCATTTTTATGACTTTATATTAATATTTCGATAATAAATCATGTAAAGATCTAAAAAAATAAACTGTTTCACAAATACCATAAGTTAAAATCGCTATCACTTGTACCACATAGAGAATAAACATAAATATGAAAGAGTTAATTCATGGTTAATTTATGAAAATTTTGATCTACCTCGATTTTTACACGATTTATAATGTAAATAGTATGTATTATCATAAATACGACTAATATAATATAATCTGAACGACATTCATGCAATACAAACGTAATACGTATAAATTTTACCTACTTTTCAGTTTAGTCAGATTCAAACGAGTTAAAATCAAGCTACTAGTCATATTTGGTTATAACACCAAAGGTGTTAAAATCAAGCTACTAATCATATTTGGTTATAACACCAAAGGTGTTAAAATCAAGCTACTCATAACTATGTAAATTTCAACAAAATAATTTTCATTTTTTTAACGTATACAGTTTGAGATTAGTTTTATTTAAGACGTACAGAAATATTGAAAATACTTTTAATCTTGTAAAGTGGGTTACATGGGCTAATGTCTTTTTTATTCGAGATGCGCAGTACTTCGAGACAGTGACAAACACGCGAGAAATATTAATGTATTCGAGCCTTGTTATCTGTACCATTAGCTTGATTATTATCAGTTGACGTTCCGTTTCTTGGCCGGAGTCTATATCGGCATTGCCATTCTTCCCCCTCGAGCGTCCGTTTAAAATTAACAGGGTTGGAAAACATCCACACTGCAACGGGCACGCTTCATTCACGAAGCTCACTGACCTGAAAAGTCGATCGGCCCATTTTTCCAAACGCAATGATATGTTATAAATAGCACACCATCTCCATGCGTCTGTTCGCATTACGTTTACCCATTACACCGTGCTCCTGTCTTCGTTACATTCAGTTGATCAATCATGTACTAATTGTCACCATCAAACATTGAACGAAAGTGCAAAACTATCCTACCGTAATCCTGCTAATAACTACGTGCCTTCAAAAGCTTCAAGTATAATCACATGTTATAGGAAATATATTATAATATCTTCCTTAGAAATATCAGTGATAAGTGAAATGAAACTGCCATTTATTAGTGTAATTACAGAACTTCGGCTAACGTTAAAATAAACTTCCCTGCTAATTGAACGTCTTACACAGTACCTAAACGTTACCGACGGAAATATGCTTTTAATACAAGTTCTGAACATTAAATTCATTCCTTTGAAAATTCTATTAACATTTTTAATAAACAAATCCTCTTTTTACGAAGCCAATTTACTTTGGTCAGAATCAAATCCAGTTTTTTATAAATCAAATTCACCCATGTATACATAAAATGGTTCCTTTCGCGAATCAAGTTCTTCTAAGTTGTTTTCATATACCATTGTAATCGAATTAAAATCGCATGTTTAAAATTCTTAATTTTATTACTTGCATTTAGTGCTAAAACTAACTTAATAATGAACATAACTGTATCTGTGCATGTAGTAGTTGCAACAGAATGATTAATAAAGTCTACGGAAAAAATATTTTTTTCATAAACTTTAATTTTTGAAAGACTTTTAATTGGATCAACGTTGGTTGTGGTTAAAAAGGCAAAGTGAGCTTTTTTTGAACTTATGAAGGCTTATTTCAAAACTAACTAGACTTCGTCCGATTGTCTCCTGTCATTTTCTACAGTAACCCTCGAAGCAATTTACAAAAAATATTTTGAGTAATATTATTTCGCTCTCAAGACCTCATAAAATTAATGTAATATGTAGAAGGTATATTCATTTTGAAAGAAAGTAAATATGGTCTGTAAAATAAAGAATTTGTTCTGAAAAGAGATAAATACGATCTGCGAAATAATGAATTAGGATTAAAACAAAATTGCTTTATTCCTACTTAGGCTCTTACCATGAGACTGTTACGAGAAAAGCAGATAATGCACTGTATGACACACATTCGCACTAAAGCGACAACAGAGGGTGTTAACCCAGTTTTATTCTATGTAATCACAATTCATAAGTACAACGAAAGATAGAACAAGTTCCAACAAAGTTAAATTGAACAAATTTTTGGTTATGTGTATTTGTATACGGATAACTGTCTCATTTTCATTCTTACAGTACTCCGCACTTTGTCACGACTGCATCTGTGAAACCTGCACCTTGTATAATATGGGATCCGAGGAAACTTGCGGAAAATCCAGTTTATAATTGCCTGGTGATCAAATTATTTTGTCGGTCGGGTTACCATCTTGCAGTTTTAAATTCGGGCCGCGTTCAAGGTTTGAGTGGTACCAATGAACCACATGGTAATTTTTATCATTAATATATTCGTAACAACGTAAAATAATATACCAAGAACTATATTTGATTTATTCACTTTTAGCCTTGTTTCACATTATACCGGTGTCATTCGGTATAATTCGAATGCAGAGCATCGAAACTGGTCTTTATGTGGCTTTTAACAAGAAGGGTCGTCTGTACGGAGAGGTAAGACCATAAATTTTAATTAGAAGAATTGTAGCAACACTAAAAGCATAAAAGAAACATAATCAATAGTGACACTATTATTCAATGTCAATTCAATATTTTTTAATCAATAGTGATCGATTTTTACTCCCAAATATATTACAGAGCAAAGAAAAAAAATGTTGCAGACTGTAAATTTTAATTTAACATTTTTTTCGTACAGTTAAGCTGGAATAACGACTAATTTTTCAAGTTTTAAATATTAATATAAGAAAAATATGAGTATCAATGAACTTAAAAGAAAATTCAGATCTAGCATGAATTGTAAACATTGATTTCGTATTTCTATATTTTGTATTGTAACTATATTTTATGATATAAATATTAATGTCCCAAAAAGACGTCATGAAGAATGTAAAAGACCGTCAAACATGCGGTGTATTGAAGAAGTAATGTCTAATTAAGACTTGCCATTTCTACTTCCTGCCTCTCCCCATGATCGTATTTTCATTAACTCTGCAATTTGATGTTCCAAAAAACAAAACTACAAATAAAACGAATTTTATTCTATACTTTTCATTTACTTTTCTTTGCATATAACCTGATGTTGATGACTAATGAATGCAACAATGTTTATTTGTTATTATACTTTTTACAGCGAAATGTGAACAAGGACAACACGGAATGGGAACAGTGGAACGTCGGTTCATACGACGCTTTTCGTTCGCGAAAATATGCGAACCATGGATGGTGGATAGGTATCAAGAAAAATGGAAGGTCAAAGCCGGGTCAAAAAACACGTTGGGGCCAGAAGGCGATACAATTTTTAGCTGTACGTCAAGATTAATTCCTATAAGACATACCTTTTATGTCTGGCATTGTAAAGTAATCATTTTATTAGGTTACAAGTCATCAAAATTGCACGATTCAGAAAAACGAAAATCTTTGATAGTGAATAACTAGCTCTTATTGTGGACCAATTGTTGTATAGAATAATACTGTTCAATAAATATTTAGCTTTTTGCAAGATAAAAATGTTTTTCATCGATAATAGTACACAAGAGTTAAGTAATACATAATTTCTCTATATCGTTAAATTCTCTGAATCTGTTTACTGGAACTATTTAACATCTGTTAATTGCAATTACTAATTTTTTCAATAAATACATAAAATCTACAGTCCATTCATAAGTATCTACGAAAATCATTTTTAATATAATAATATTAATGATATTAATTATTATCTATTATATATAATAGATTTGCATACAAATTAATTTTGAAATCAAAGCAAAGAATTACGTCACACGTATGTAAGTGACATGGCGGTCAAAGTTTTAAAAAGAACTCATCTTTGAACACTGAGAATTTGTTGTACTTTAACAGCAGCAACTAATGTCTAAGGTGATAAAGTAACATTACATTACATCAAATGCATGACGTATCAAGCATAAAATAACGTCAGACTTAGAAAAATTAATTCTTCAATTGATTTTTTTAAAACTATATATGAACAACAAATAAATTCATTGCCTATAAAGTCCAAATATGTATTGAACAGTATAATTCTCGGAATCATGTAAAATATAAATCGTCTGTTAGTGATAGAGGATGTGAAATTCGAATCAGGAAAATAGTAATTCAGATACGGGTTTTTATGGTACTTTTTAAGACAAATAAACAACTTCGTTACCTTCCAATAGAATATAATGTTTATTATAACACTGTTACTCAACAACGGAATAGTTTGGGATTGTGCATTCTGCTTGTGCCCTTCAACTGAACCTTCATCGTAAGTTGCAGTTTCAAATTGCAGTATATTCTTCAATTTATTTTCTTTTTTATTAATATTAGTCGTTGATCGATTATGCTGCAAACAAAGTGTCTCGATCTGATTTGAATTTTACACTTCGCCCGCAGCAATTTTACGAACGCCGATCTGTACTTTAATATATATTATAATTATATGTAATATAATATATTTATATATAATTACTATTTATCTCTTTTGTACACCTACATACATTGTATACAGGTATATCGAAACTCTTAAGCGAAAGCCTCAATTAAAAAACGCTGGTGTTCGATTAAATACGATAACTATAGACACTTATTACCCTCGCATCTTATTCCGTAAATATCAAATATGCTGCCAGCAATTAACTTCAACGAACACAATTTAAAATATAAATAAAATTTATCTGAGACAAAATGCTAATAAAATAATATTCGTTTATAAATCATAGATATCGTTCCAGCTTCGGAATTAATTCTTTCGATGCTAATTAACTAATGATTAATAATTAAAACGACTACATGCACTTAATGTTAACTGAGCTCATAAAATCTATTTAACAGAAACATTAATAACATATTAATGAATCTTTAAATTAGCCAAATAAATCCTTCTCTTAATGGTTTTCTATAAAACGATCTATCAAAAATTCTAACCCCTGCATAGACAGCCATAAACTAACAATAATAACAACTCAAAATCCTAGGTGCAGCGCAAGGTTAAAGGGGATATGCGCAAGACTGGGCGGTGCTGATTTGCTGACAGTGGACGCCGAAGAATATAGCGCCGATGGAATAACTAATAGGAATTTCTGGTATAAGAAGAATAGGCAGGGTGTCAACTTCGTTTCGGCAGTTTTGAACTTAGTAGAGATGATCAACAAAGGAGGCAAAGCTTGTTTCAAAATGAACGGAATTTGGCACGGTTTGGAACAGTTAGTGCACGCGCTGACTTCGAAGTTCGCTAAGGTTAAGGGCATCAAGTTGGGCACCACTTCTCTGGCTAGTCCGGAGTGGTATCTACTAGCTGAAGCTCTGAGATAGTGGATAGTGTGTGTGATGAACAACTGTATCATTACCTACTTATGCAGCAGATTGTGCGAGTTAGAGGTAGAGGTTGGCGCGTGAAGAAAAGAGGCAACTGGTTCATGCCTGGCGCAGTCTCAAAAGTATATGAGATCAGGACTAGATCGGACAATAAGCCGGGGGTGTTAAAATCCAGATAGGAGCACCTGAGGGCAACCTCCATGAGGAGTGGGACCCTAAGTGGGATGAACGAGTCAACATGTTGTAAGTGAACATAAGAGGAAGAAACTTAGGTGGGCTGAAGACGCACGGAGAGTATCTTGGCTGATGCCATTAAGGCAACTAAGAACCTCTAGAGAGAGAAATTAGACACAATGATAACTGTTGCCATGTCCGCTACAGAGTTCGACGACACAGACATCGGAGTTCAAAGCGGATTTTACAAGTTCTTACTGGGATTCGACAAGCCATGTGTTACTGTGGCGCCCAGATGGGACTGGCTTAAATGGAGACAGACTGACATGAACCGAGAACACTCAACCATCAGCGAGGTAATTAAAGCTGGTGGTATGACTGACAAGTTGACCAGTAGATTGAGCCGAGCTAATTGGGAGAGTCTGGAAAAGCTGGGACGTGTTGCTTTACCGAAGAAGGCAGATTTAGGTGCCGCATACTAGTATGCCGCAAAGTAGTTTTGGAACCTTGCTCAGGATATGGTGAATTCGCTGAATACTATAGCTCTGCCATGGCCTCAAAAGCAGCAAAGGCGTACGTTATGTCCTCTCTGTACGCGAAGGGCCACAGGATCCCAGTCGGCGAGATAAGACAAACCACCCGAAGCAACAACTCAAAAAAGTATAATTTTATATACAAAACAATTTCTGAAAAATAAAAACTTTGTAAATAAAAACTATGTATGAACATATAGCATTGAAAGACTTAATTCCATTCCTTCTGCTTACAAAATTTGCATAAACTTAGAGAATAATCATTGAGATTATTCACTCCTTATATATGTATCATAAATCAATAAATAAAATTTTAGTATTATAAATGCAAAATGGAATTCTTTGGCAATATATAATAATTACAAGCGCGATGCTTTTGAAGCAAAAAGCGTATGAAGTGACTGAAAAGAAAAGTAAATATACAGTTCGATCCACGAATGTTCAAATGGACATGGTCCAAAATGTCTTAAGAGAAAACAATCATATTCTCCCTCATATATATCGTCTTCGTAAAATGTATGTACATACTGACAAAACACGAATTGCCTGTATAAGCACATCTATAATACGGCATCTTAAAATCTCTTATATCTACAATAAATTTGTTCTTTCTCCTGTAACTTGTTTTAAATAAGATGTTATAAAATGAAAGCATATACATATTTTTTACGAAGGACCGACGATCACATTATTTCAAGATCCCTGTTTTTTCGGAATTTTTCTCTAGCTTAAGACATAAATTCACTTTTTCTTGGTGTTCGGGCTGGTGGACTGAAAAACACTAGATGCAGACATTAAGTTTTCGATATACTGATTAAGTACTTGATTCTCGCTTCTCAGTTTCAAGTTTTCTTCTTTCACACTGTCCACTCTCTGTGACAAATCTAAACAGAAGAAGCAGTAAGGAAAATTAAAACTTTCCCAATCAGCCGCTCAAGCACTTATTCTATTGTTCTATTATTTTATATTGCTTTGACAGACTAAAAAGTTAGACAAATTTAAAATTCATCTTTGTTTTGTTTAACTTCTAGCACTATTTCCATTATTGCTTCTAGTACTATTGTACAAGGTATGGAGTAGATTAACAAAGTAACCCAGATGATTTATCAGGATAAAGCTCTGATCATGTAAATAAATATCTATTGCTAATTGTAAGTAACAAAACGATTGCTTACCATCTAAAGTATTCTGTAGTTCAAGAACTTGAGCAATTAGTCTAGCCTTCTCCTCCTGTTCATCGGGGCTAATATCAGGATCTAAACCTACAATAAAATCATTGATAAATATCACTGTAGCTTTTAACAGTAAAATCAACTATAATAAAACTTACTGTTAGGACTACAGCTACCATTTGTGAACGTTGAAGGAATGGAATCCATGCTGCGACAATCGCAGCTGTTATCCAAAATTTTTTCTTCAGGAATAATCACTATACATAAAAATATTCATAAACATTTCAGTTACTTAGTAGAAGTACAGTTAAATAACATATAAATCTAGCTAATCACTCTAGTCAGGGAACCTCTAATCTAATAAAATCATTTATCAAGAAGGTAGTATATAATCATTTGCATGAACAATTTTAAATTGAATTCTAAATAACACGTATGATCTACGTTTACATCAATTTTAGAAAGTGCTTAGATGACATACTTGACAAATATTATAATATTTTACTGGAATTAAAATAAGAGAAAACAGGTTATAATTGAGTAAGCGACATTAATGGAATTAAGTAAATTGTGTCAGAAACGCGAATGCAATGTGTTCACCTTGTGGGTCATCATCTGCCAGCGGTATGCTATTCATGTCATCTTGAAGTTTGGCTGTGACGGATGTAGACATCTTAACGCTAAAGATATTCGGAGAAAGAAATAATAGACGACAGAGAAACCTGCGCGCAAGGTTCGAGGGTCGACTCGAACTTATCGATTTCTGCAGAAAACTGATACAAAACAGCTAGCACATTTATGAACAAAATATGCGGCGTGAACTCTTATTGATTTCTAGTCGATTTCTGATTATTCCGATTCCAGATTAACCAGAATAACTTTGTAAAATCTACACTTATTGCAGAAGTGATTCAACGTCGTTTGACACCATTTGTCATGTGCCTCCCCACTGACACCTGCAGGCTTGTTGACTCACTAATTGCTCCTACATACTAATTCTAGTAACTATGTACATACTATGTAGT
The DNA here is from genome assembly GCF_028453695.1 of Augochlora pura. Taxonomy (NCBI): domain Eukaryota; kingdom Metazoa; phylum Arthropoda; class Insecta; order Hymenoptera; family Halictidae; genus Augochlora; species Augochlora pura. The sequence continues at coordinate 18,688,305 of NC_135781.1, forward strand.
CCCCTGATCATTTAATCGAACAAATTAAACCTAGAAACTAAGACACATTTTTTATACATATACTTAACTCGGCTTTTTCAATGTACAATATTACAGAAAGAATGGAGGTTTCAATATGAATCTTACAAACACGATATAAATAGATTACATCCATTTTTAAACAAGATGAATGATGACTTTTCAACAGTAAAGCTGTTGGTCTAATTTAATATTCGTAAATTTTATATTACATGATCTGAAATGCCGATAACGCTGAAACAAACAATCAGCATAGACTTAGGATCCATGTAGACATTGCATGAAAATGTTATTTTTTTGTCTTGTTACGTTATCACGTTTCATGAGCGACGCGAACATAGCCACTAGTTTATATTACGACCGCGTTACTAAATTATACGCTTTCAATTAACCCTTTCACTCCGAACGACGGATATATCCGTTATCCACATGCAAATTCGCAGAGCCGAACGACGTATATATCCGACATACCGGTAAAATCACGGTCTAATTTTTTGATAGCATAGCCTCTTGCGACTGATGCGTGAATCTTTTGATAAAACAAATAAACGACACACCACTCAAATTATATTCGTTATACTTGCATTTTTCTATTACTACTGTGTTACATGCCATAAAGGGATAGAAAATCGAAAGTACTAAGTTTAGGATATATAAAGAATTTCAGTGAAGTTTTGTATTGGTACGTCCACCTGCTATCTAAAAATATCCTCTCATTTCTTATAAGTATTATAAATTATTATATTTCAATAAAGTGTTTAGGTTGTGCCCTTCACAAAATGGCATCGAGAGAATTGCAACTGACGTGCAACTTTGATAAATTGAGAATTGATTTGGATAGCAATGTGCACACTTTCGGCGGGAGGACCCGTTCAGGAGTGACGCAACGGCGGACTGATTCGCCGTAGCGAAAGGGTTAATGGCGATAGGAGGGAAATTCGAATATAAATAAAAATTTAGATCGTATATTTATATAGAGATACAGTATCGCCCGAGAGGAATAATTGAGAATATGTAAGGAGATAATGAGAGAGTTCCCCCGAAAATCTTCGTTGAGCCTTTTCTTTATTTAGCGAGACTAATCGAGGGATGTAGAGAAAGTCACGTAGCCTCTCGTAAGATCCTCTCCAATTTCACATGAACTAAATGAGTCACAATAACAAACCCGGATCTCTCAGTACATGATGTCGTAAATCATTAGACAAAGGACTTCTCGGAACTCTCTCTCTCTCTCCTCTCCCTCTCTCTCTCTCTCTCCTCCCTCTCTCTCTCTCTCTCTCTCTCTCTCTCTCTCTCTCTCTCTCTCAGCCTTCGAGCCGAAATCTTCGCGCGCGGCACACCTCCACACCGTTCGTTTTGGCGGGCTTTTTAACACTACGCGCTCGACTGCCGCGCACTCCCATCCGCATGCGCACCGTCGAACCACCAACCACCTTCGAGCTGCAACCGGAAGACGGGCCATCTGACGAATCCGCATCCAGCTGGAGAACTCCAATTTTCCTATTGGACAAGGGTGGAAAAACCAGAAGGAACGCAGGAACAAAACTCGATTCCTCGGGAAAATACGGACAGACTTTTATTCTGAAGACTTGGAGATATCCTCGTTATCCAGGAAATAAAAGTTTTAAAGACGATTTTGTGTAACTAGTTAATTTTTACAAGTCCTTCACAAGCAGAACACTTTTGTGTTCCACGGGCATCTGAACCAGCCAAAACTCCCCAAATCCCACCCAAAGCTACGCAACAAAGCCATTGCATTTTGAGTAAGAGCAATTTTTTGATATTTGGCAGCCATGAATGTCGCGTACTCCTAGTTACTTAACTGTTTTTTCAAAATTCGTTGTTTAGTCATAAAATTGTTGACCGTGAAAGGTTGCAAAATTTGTTAGATGAAAAAAGCAATTTTTTAGTAGGTCATACTGCTCGTTTTGTACATTATTTCAAAAATTTCGTATTTTTAAAAGTTACTAACCTTTACAAAAATCACCAGGCGTCTCAAAAGGTTTTTTGAATATTTCTTGAAAAATATAGATGAGCAATTAAAACTAGTGAATTAAAGCAATTAAAATTAGTGAAAGATTTTGGGCAATTAAAGAACAATTCTTTTAACTATGTTTTATCATAGGGTTAAAGTAAAATAACCAAATTGAGACGTTAAACAATTTCATACAATATTCTACATGCATACGTTATTGTATTGTAATATCCAAATACAGATCTATTATAAATATCTATACATTATAAAAATAAATGATTCTACACATTTGATTATAAATTACCGAGTGAACAATAAGAAGTATTATTTATTCGTAAAATTTCACAATACATAGCGTAGTTTGACATTGTAGCAAAATACGCTATACTGAAATTTTTAATAAATGTTAGTAATCGATTTATCTTCGAACATGCCAAAACTCCACCTGACATTGATTGTCATTAATAATATGTAATAACAAACAAATTTCTTTACATGATATGCATACAAAATGTTTTTACGCCCTCGAAATATTTCCTTAACTTTTAAATTGCAATATTTTATACCATTTTCCAAATATATATTTTTGTTATAGGAACCGTTTATGTAACTGAGTTGTTTCACCACAGGGTAATTACAGAGTAGACGCAACAAAGAATTAGGTCTGTGCTTACAGTTTCTGTGCCCGTGAAGAAACTATTTTTTAAAAACATATAATTACATAGACGAAATTGTGAATATCTATAATATGGAGTTGATCGTAAAATCTCTAAAACCATTTTGAAACAAAAACATTAATTTTGAATTATTGATTGCCAAGTATTTAAGTTTTTCTATTTCTGTGTATGTATATACATATGTTTGTGTGGCGCCACCATTCGGTTTCTAACACAGGTCTTGTTATTTTCTTAATTATGTACACAATTTATTGTACATTTCAGATAAAGATGTCTTGCATTATCTAGATGTACAATATTTCTTTAAACCTTAAACACTCCTACGCCCTCGAGAATTTATATAAGAATATTTTATATTATTTCTCCTTTTTATTCATATCTTAAAAATATCATCAATCAAAACATATGAACGTACAAACATATTGAATATCATACATGTGTGTATCATGGTTGTATGTATGGATATTCCACGCATGCATGCATGGAAAAATGAATGGTGATTTTGATTGGTGGTTCCCAGTGCAGTAAAGTGGGGCAGATACATACATATACATACAACACATTTTGATCACCGGTGTGTGTAACTTTGACTTTGAATACACATCATAGACGGTTCAATTAACCATAAGAAGATGTCTCAGTAACATTAAGTAAAAAAGTACATATAAAGTAACATCGTCTTTAACTTTCCTAAAAATTAAAAAGACGATTATTTGTACAATTTACATAAATCTTTTACGTAGATTATACCTTATCATTCTGATCAAGATCTATTTTGATTGAATCGATTTTAAATACACAATACATATTCAAGTAATACTGTATTTCATAAGCTATGTAAGTAAGCGTTATCGTCATTCACCCTACCTAAGTTTCTTACGATCGGTAGAAGTTTATAAATTGCTACTGATATTAGAAAATTTTCCAGTGAACAATTCAACCTTACGAGAACACTATTGCGCTGTTTCCGCCGTTTCGTACAAATGTTTACATCAACAGGTAAAATATTTAAATGGCTATTATCTTAATAACAAGGAAACGTTTTGCAGAATATACGTTCTTACCGAATACAGATAATTAAATTGTTGTTCGTCTAACGCGTACTGCTATTGATCGAATGTTTTTTGAATAAGTAAAACCGCGACGAACGTACACATCGGTCGTATGACATATCGCGTCTTTTTTATTTTCAGTACTGTAAATTCGCTGTTATGATACAACAATAATTGCAAAAATTATTATAATCATCTATGATTGAAATTCAAGCGAAATTCAACCAGACCTTGTGTAAATATTACATAGCTGAAATTAGTGCGATATCCACGTGACTATCGTCAAAGTTTACATTACGATTTTTACTATTTTGTTATTTCTAAGTAAATATTTTCATAAATCTTTCTTAAACAAAAAATCTTTTTTCTTCGCATTACTACACTTCAAATTTATTAAATGTTTCGTGATCATATATTTTTACATAATTAATTAATAATATATAAATACTATAAATTTAAATTAAAGAATTATAATTTTGTATTAATTATTATAATAGATATAATTAATCTATAATATTATTTTACAGGTGATAAAACAAAAGCTGGTTCAAAAAATGGCACAAATCCATTAAGGGAAGAATTCAATCCCACTGGTTAGAATTCTTCTATGTTTTTTGTGCAGAAGTCTTTCCAAATTACCATTCTATGTTTCAACTATTAGATCAATATTTTATAGAACATCAACATATTCGATACAACCCTCTGAAAGGAGAATGGGTACTCGTATCGCCACACCGTATGCAAAGACCATGGGGAGGACAAATCGAGTTAGATACAGAGGAAGACCTCCCAGATTATGACCCTAATAATCCTCTTTGTCCAGGCAATATCAGAGCCAGTGGACAGGTGATATTTTTGTACACCTACCGAATTTTGTAGTTTTCTTTTCACATATTTAATATTCATCTCTGTTTTATCCAGGTAACTCCAATCTATGAAAACACGTATTCATTTGTCAATGATTTTCCTGCACTACTGGAATCAGTTCCTAGCCCAACACAGTCAGAAGACGAATTATTCCAAATGGACTCTGCCAGGGGCACATGTAAAGTAATGTGCTTCCATCCAAAATCTAATGTAACAGTAGCCCTTATGCAAGTTCGCGAAATTAAGGAAGTTGTCAAACGGTACGTTCGTAGCAAATGTATTTCTCTGCAATCTCAATTCTTGGTCAACAAGTATTATTCTATGTCAGATGGATTTTTGAGATGCTCGAACTGGGTGAGAAATGGACTTGGGTACAAATATTCGAGAATCGTGGTGCTTTAATGGGATGCAGCAATGCACATCCTCATTGTCAAATTTGGGCGAGCTCTTTTTTACCAAATGAAGCTAAGATAAAAGATAAATATCTCACTGATTATTATAATCGCAATAAGAAACCACTTCTTATTGATTACGTACAGAAGGAGCTTTTAAAAAAAGTGAGAAAGATTAGATACATGTATTATGTAATAGAATAGACACGAATTTATCTCACGTTTTAGGAGAGAATTGTATTGGAAAACCGAGATTGGGTAGTTTTAGTACCATTTTGGGCTATATGGCCATATGAGACTATGGTATTGCCCAAAAAGCAGGTTTCCAGAATGCAGGATTTAACGGAGAGTCAGCAAGAAACACTGGCAGTTGTTATGAAAAGATTATGTACAAAATATGATAATTTATTCAATTGTTCTTTTCCTTACTCTATGGGCTGGCATGGTACAATGAAATATTTATTAGATATATTTAGTTATAAATAAAAAAAATCATAAATCTGTTTTGTGTAAAGGTGCACCAACTGGTCCATACGGGAAACAAGATTATCCTTATTGGACTTTCCATGGCATCTACTTACCTCCTTTGCTACGCTCCGCCACTATAAAAAAACACATGGTCGGTTATGAACTTCTCGCACAGGCACAGAGAGACTTAACACCAGAGCAAGCGGCGGAGAAATTAAGGAGTTTATCCGATGTTCATTATAAATATCCGGAAACAAGTTTAAGTAGTTGTGAGATAGAAAAATATTCCAATTGAATTTATTTTACATATGATCAATTTTTGTAGATATTTATGTCCCTTATATATACATTATTTACAAAACTACATATTGATAAATTATGCATATATGATCGTTATGAATAAAGAGCATAATAAACACACTTAAGCATATTTTGAATTTCAAGCAATCAATACACTGGGAATGTATGGTCAATTTTTTTGCTCCAAGCATGAATTCCTCCAATAATGTCTTTTATCTCAAAATCAGTTTCACCCAATACTTTCTGCAGATGCTTCACTACTTTTTGTGAATCATTGCCTCTTCTGCACATAACGTATACTGAAACAATTTTAAAATAAGAATTGTATCACATTCAAAATTTTCAAATGCATGTTAAAGTACTCACATCCAAATTTATCATTTTCATCTTTTATTTCTTCTACCATATATTTTATTGACGATATAGTTTCATCACTTTTAATTTTGTGCAGTGGTATATTTATAGAATTTTTCAAGTGACAAATTTCAAATTCTTCAGGTGAACGCACATCGATTAACATATGAGACTTCGTTCCCAATTCTAATGTTGTATTATACTCTTCCACACTAATTCTTTCATCCCTCTGCAATATATTCAAGTTTTGATCCTTGTCATTTGCTTTCGCACTACAAAACTGTTCGTAATCGATTAATATCTGAACTGTTGGACATTTTCCACATACAGAACAATTTTCATCTTTCAACCGCAGATTAATATTACGAAACTTCATTTCTAGACCATCAAATAACAATAGTTGACCAGATAAAACGCAAGGCATCTTAAGTACAATCTTTAGTGCCTCTAATGCTTGAAGAACACCAATGGTGCCAACAGCTGCAACAAAATACATACAATAGGCAATAATAAGCAAACATTCTCAAATTAATAAACAGTAGTAAAACGTATACCTGGGCCAAAGACTCCACCATCTCCACAATTTGTTACAGTTTCGGGAGGAGGTGGCTTAGGGAATATGCATCTGTAGCAAGGACCATTGTAATTAAAAACTGTTAAGTGTCCTTCAAATCTTAACGCTGATCCAGAAACTAAAGGCTTTTTACTTAGGACACAAGCATCATTAAGTAAATAACGTGTAGCAACATTATCTGTTGCATCTAGCACAACATCATAGTCTTCTATTATTTCCATTGCATTGTTACTATCTAATTGCATCTTGTATGGAGTAATTTTAATGTTACTGTTCATACTGCAAGAAATATGATACAATTAAAGTGTATATTGGTAATACAATAAACTTTTTATAAGTTCAAAATGAAAAAGAAATGCCATAGAATAAAATACCATAGTAATTTCTGTAAAGAGTTCAAACACAGTACAGTCAAAAATATGCAGGATGTTTCATTCGATATTGTCACTTCATGTTGTTATTTTCTATAGCAAAAACGAAAATTGGAATTGAAATAATTATTGTTATTATCTAATAGAAATTAAATGTCTGTATCAAGATATAGTGGTTGGATATTTCTTAATTGTATACATTTTACAATGTTAACAGATGCAATCGTTTGTGTTACAGTACTATAAAAAAATAAAGCTAATATTTCTAAAAGAATAATATTTTCTCAATAATATTTATATAACTCCCAATCACTTTGCTATATACACAGATTCAAATATTTTTATAAGGAATATTGAGCTACAACAGTCATTGTATCAAAAAGCAGGTGACTTTATTTAAAATTCTACTAACACGAAAAGATATTAGCACTAAAATGTGCTCTTTTAGATTTCTCTATTTATAATAATAATGTAAATCAATGTAGTACTGTCAAATATGTAATCACGTAAAAGTTCAATTTTAAAAAATAATGCAATTAACATAGAATTTTACATAGAATTCTGCCAATTTATAAGTACCGATTAAGATGTTCCATGGCAGCATCTACTTTAGGTGTCCCTATGCTCATTTCTGTATATAATAGCTGTCTATGAAGATTGTTAATTTCAACATCATCATAGTCGATAATACCAATATGTCCTATACCAGCTGCTGCCAAATATAAAGCAGCAGGACATCCAAGACCACCTGCTCCAACAATCAATACTGAACTATTTTTCAATTTTAATTGTCCTGTAATTACATAATAAAATGAGTATTCCATTTTCGAAAATGATTGCGCTAGAACCTTTTCTAATTTAATACACCTTCAATGCCAATTTCTGGCAAAAATATTTGTCGGCTATATCTTGATATCTCGTCATTATTTAAGCCATAGTCCTGTAAAACTTGTTTTTCGCGCCTCAAGGTAGCCAGTTGAGCTTCTTTTGCATGCAATATTTTCCGCAGTTCCATAATTTCATCGATTAATTTCTTTTCGTTCATCTTTGTTAAGTAGATCTTTTACTATTAATTATTAATCCCTCCTCCAAACATTTAATAGTTGTATTGTCTCCGAAATCTTCTGTTAAAGGAACACTGAAAATTCAATTAGGTTATAACTTATACTTATTTGGAAGAAAAAGCAGAATCGTTAAAATATCGCAATCATGTGATTAACTACTGTAAGAAGCGTGTTCGGATAAACACGCTAGATTAATGTCCCAATAAGCAAAGCAAGTAAAATTGTTTCATAATTCTCACTGGATTAAAATGATCTCAGTAGTCAAGTGATTTCACGTACGAAGCGTGGATCACACTCACACTAATCGTATTCTCTCCTGGCAGTGCGTGTATTATATTGTCAATTACATCGTCATTGATAAGTTTATACAATCGGCTTAGTATATATGTGCAACAGTGTACAACAAAGTATTCTCACATTCAACTTTTTTTTTACAATATAAAATTGAAAAAATAGTAAAGCTAGTAGAATTTGGATTTTAGAATACTTCATTTACTATAGAAAATTATACGGGTTAGAATAAAGTATCATATTACAAAAATTTCAGTTCAATCGATTTATGAAAAAAATAATATTTCTTAAAACTTATACATATAATAAAGGTTATATGTATTCCAGATTTTTCTTCAACTTTGTTCTTTTACTTACAAAACAATTACTATATGTACATATTCAACACATTTTAAATGACTTTACTAATAATTAGAGTTGCTATTGTTCATATTCATTGTCATTTTAGTTAATTATATGTAACAAAGTAAATACATACGTATAACTGTACAAATATTAGTCATACATATATTTTTGCCAGTTTCTAGATATTTGTTTTTGTAAATTTTATTAACAAACGAAGTTTTACGACTTTTTTAATGATTAGCAAGTAGTATGTAAGTACATACATGAAATACGAATACTTTTTGCAACTTCCATGTATTACAAACAGATATAATGTATGAAAGAATTACAACTGAATATAAAATGCGGAACTGATGTCATAGCTATCTAAGATCAGAGATAGAAAATGTGTTATTAGTATTCTCCAAAGTTGTAATATCTTTTGTTGAAATTAAGTAGTGTATGAATATTTGTTGCATTAACTATACATATATTAAAACGCGTATGATAAAGTTACATATGAAACTGATACGGAACTGCCGTCACTAGCCAAGATCAGTGGATGTACGTACATATATGTATGTGTGTAATTCCATCCACTTTGAACTCATTGTGCTATCGCGTGATATTTGATATTTGACGAATGGTTAAAAAACATAGAGAAAGCTAAAATGATCGACGGGTGACTAGTCTTCTGCAAATCATGATGTATACTATTTTGATGATCCTCGCGAGGTCTGCGTGTTTATTCGGACAGTGTCGTGCGCAATAAGTCGAGCAAAGGTAGGAAGCTGATGATTAATGTCACGGTCAGCGAGGTTCTCAGTCTTGACAAGTGGAAAATCATGATCCTCTAAAGCCTAAAGTGACAACACGAGAGTGTCACTTGTGAAAAAGTTTTATCGTAACAAACATCAAGATGGTTGATCCAATTTTTGACTATCAGTTTCGTCTGATACTCATTGGCGACAGTACAGTCGGGAAAAGCTCGTTGCTGAAGTATTTCACCGATGGGAAGTTCGCGGAGGTATGCAGCGACCCTAACCATCTCAACGACATGGAAAACATTGATTCTGAATAAATAGGCAACTTGTCGCGCTTCGTCATCATAATGATTTTCCTCTCCTTAATTAGCTACACCCTAATTACAGCTAGCTTTTTCTGCGTCGTAGATTTCGTTTCCATAATGTAATAACACAATTGGAATATTTCCAATTTCTTAGACTAATAATAAATTATTTATATTAGGAAAAATAAAAGTACAACGCAGTATTTTCATGGTTTATACGTAATCAGTGTAAATCCATTTTTTTAATTATTTGTACTGATTATGTAAATTAACGATAGATTAGTAAACAATTGAGTTTGTGCTCATGTTTTAGTCAATTTAAAATTTTTTTGAAAGAGAATATAAACTTGTTTATATATATATATATATATATATATTTAATTCAATATGTCATTTGAACCATTGCCTGTTCCATCAATTGTAAATGTAATATATGAATATTATATATGAATGAGTTTACAGGAATTTAAATTTACATAAAAATGAATGATGTACACATAAACAAGTTACTGAATTGATAATGTAAGTACTTCATAGTTATAATGTATTATAATTTAGCTTTCAGATCCAACAGTTGGGGTTGATTTTTTTGCCAGATTAATGAAAGTAAAAGATGGAACAAGAATAAAGTTACAGCTATGGGACACCGCCGGCCAAGAAAGATTTAGGTGTGTATCTTATTTAGCTAGCAATATTTTATTTTGATTTCATTTGTAGCAAATACATTAAAATATTAACACTTTGACTATTGAATGCTCTGAAGTAAATTTCAGCAGTACAGCAATCATAACAAATACCATCTCATCACATAGTGTATAAAATTAAATTATGCATATTTTTAAAATTTGTCCATAAATAAATGTTTTCAAATTATTTTATTTAGTTCAAATGTGCACCTTGCATTACGTGTCCTTTATATAAACAACTTGTTTATATAAAGAAGTCTCATTGCACATCTATAAATGCTGTTTATAGATAAGCATTTAAAAATATAGTTGCTTTTTCTTTTCTTGGAATAAGTTTAAAACAAAAAGTTATGCAATCTATAATAATAAAAAAGTACTTTATTAATTTCAGGTCAATTACGAAATCTTACTATAGAAATTCTGTTGGAGTATTACTATTGTATGATGTTTGTAGCAGAGTTAGTTTTGAACATATTCCTGGATGGATGTTGGAAGCTGAAAAGCACATAGAACCACACCGTCCTGTGTTTGTATTGGTAGGTTGTAAATTAGATTTGATTACCAATGGAGGTAGGCGAGAGGTTTCGAAGGAAGAAGCAAGAGCTTTTGCAGATGAATATGGTGTGCATCACATCGAAACTAGTTCAAAGACTGGAGTGAATGTTGAAGAAGCATTTCAAGCAGTTACACAGGAAGTTTATAATAGAATACAGAGCGGAGAGTACAAGGTAGAAGATGGTTGGGATGGTATTAAAACTGGATTTGCCAGACCTGGTGGTTTAGATTTTAATTTAGTTGAAGCAGAACCAGCAAAAAGTTCTTGTTGTTAAGTTAATGTTAGCTTTACTCAAAAGATTACAAATTTTTGGAATGTAGTGGTAATATTACATTTATGTACTGCATAAAATTTTATTTTGATTCTGTATATTATTAAGTTTTTGTATATATTTAAGTAATCATCGACCTATGTACCACTGCATTCTTGTACTAGAGAAAAGACTAACGATAAATTTGAATTGTGTATAAGTCTCTAGCAATCATTCTTGTACATTCTTGTATAAACAAATCTGTATACACTCAGAGAATTGATCATTTAAGCATTGACCTAGGAATGTTTCTTATTTTATTTAAACAGCACTGTGCTTTGTAATTCCTTATCCAGTTCGACTGATCTTTTGAATAAAGAAAGTGACCAGTTTTGCACTCTTACTAAATTCGTTATTACAATAAAATTTTGTTACAGAATATCTTGATAACACAAAATAATAAGTTATAATGAGTTAAACAGATACAAATGAAATATATTGATTATATATTGTATATATAAATTAGTAAAGAGATACTTATATCGAATATACTGATCTATTTGTATAACTTTAATAGTTATTTTTTGTTTTTGCCACAGTTTGTGATAATTAGACTGCGGTGTTTTATGCATGTGCTAGCATATCTGATACTTAGATTAACTTTTCATTTTACTTGGAAATCAATGATATATAAAATTGGTCTATAAAATATCATATTTACATAAACATCTGCAGTCTAGTGATAATATTACACACACATATGAGAAGCCAAATTTACATATACTTTGCTACTGTTCATATATAATTAAAAATTAACAAAATAGTAAATATTACTTATTGTAACTCGTCAGGTTACAGAAACACTACGAAATGAACAATGTCGATGTTTGTGTTTTTGTTTCAAGAAAATTAGAGATTTATTCTGTATATATAATATATCACATGTTTATGTAAGAATCTTGTTACGGAACTATATTAATTAGCTCACCTTAATTTACGTCAGTTACTACGAACTACTAACTGCTTTATTATATTTTTATCATAAGATCTACGTGTAAGTGCCACGTTGTATACAAAGAAAGAAAAGATTTTGTATGAAAAATATGTAGTATAATATTTTTAATATGACCATTTTCTACCGGGTTGTATGTTTTACACTTTTTCATATCTGTCTATAAAGAGCAGAACATCATATTTACCTCTACTTGAAGGGGGAATTTAAGAACATGAACCTTTGCATACTTTTAAGATGGAAATGAATTTATGAGGATAAATTCAGATATAAATATTATTTGTAGGATTTGTATAATTTACTGCGAGTTTAATTGACTAGGAAAATATTTATTTACAATACAGTAACATTATTATACACAGTGTATAATATTTTTTATGTCGAAAGGTACAGCGAATTATCGTTTTGTATAAATAGAACAAATGCGGCATAAATAGTGTTCATTTATGAAGTTTTATACTCATTAACTGTGGCATAAAGCAAAAATTTGTAGATATTTTTCAAGAATTGCCAACTAATCAATAAAATATATATATATATCATCAAATTTGTATAGTTCTCTATACACGTTATTTGTCTTTTAATCAATAAATAGAAATAGGATGCATGTGCAGTTTTGAAAATACTGATGAATAAAAATGAATTTTGTAGCTACAAGATTGTAAATGTGTTACGTTAGTATTGTCCAAAGTTGTAATGAGTTCCTTTACGTTTTTAACTATTTCTCTGTAAATAGAAATCGTAAGTTTTACGTTGAAAATGTGAATTACAAATTTCTGAGTTATATTATTTAACACACACGTACGACACACGCATACGGATACATATACACGTACATACATATACCGTCTACAATATATACTTTGTAATTGTATTTTCTTGAAATGTAAAATTTGACAAATTTGAAGGTACATATATCTTCGTGCACTACACATTTATATATGATAATGTTGGAAAATAAACAATATATCATAGAAATTTACATTATTTTCTATAATTTACTGTATGGTTTTATTCATTTTATTTTCTGCGATGTAACACAAACAGGTTCGCCATAATTCTGTATTTTATTTCAACATGATTAATTTATTAATTACCTTACCAATATATTAAGTATTTGTGTTTTCTGCAATACATTATTTTGTGTTTCATAAGACTGTGATTGCCAGAATAATTAAAGTTGTAACAAGATATGAAATTTTATATTTGATATATAGTAAGTGAAAATTATTTATTCACAAATTGTATAAATAGCGAAATTTAATTTGAACTACACAGAATTTTTTTCAATAAGTATTCACCTTTGAATCTTGACTTGAAAAAAAAAAACAAAAAATTACAAAATATTATTATTGGCAGTTAAAAAATAATAAATATGATAAAATCTATGTCTTCAACTTTTGTTAAAAATTATTGAAAGGTACAAAATATACAATTTATACATAACATACTTAGTTTGCGTAATTGATACTATAAATATTTATATTGTTCTATGGTCTCGATTTCTTAAATTATATACAAGTTTACGTTACAGAGATGATAAATGTTTTGTAGTAGTTTAGTAGTAAACATAATATTATACAAACTAAGGATTATTACAATAATGTAATAGTTCACATGCATCCTTGATAATTATTTATAATGCGATGTTAACAAATATCTTTTTAATTAATTTCTTTGCCATTAGAGTTTCAGCAGGAGTATTTAAAAATCAATGAAATATTATTATTATGCATATGATGAGTCAATAAATTATTCGTTAAAGTAGGTTTAGAAAGGAAGAAAATTATAGTAATATTTTTACATTTCGCAAAGTTAAATATTTATATTCTTAATCATTACGAATTCTTAATTTCAATAGTTTAAGCTCACTATTTTGGAAGGAAAATCTAAGTAGCTTAATTGTATTTAAAGTGACTAGAAACGTTACTATATCTTTCTGTTGCTGTCAGTATAATATTTCTTATTTTGGCAAGAATAATACGATGTAAATGTACGAAATTGTGGACAGCTTCTTAGAAATACTATATTTATATATTATTTATTCATTATATATATAAGTAATACTTCTTCCTCAATAATACTTTTATAAGATTACCTATCTGTACAGTATTTTGTAAGCAATTTAGCTTAGATATTTTATATTTACAAAACAATTCGGTGTCTAAACTATATACATACAGATTATTTTAGAAAGAAATGGGGAAGTTAAGCTCATAGCATTGTAGATAACAGGAAATTGATATGAAACAACAGGACACCGATTTTTAATAAAATATGAGTCACAAGGTTAACACATGAAAAAAGTGATAAGGTTTCAAAGTTTAAGAAGATTTTATGGAAAAAAAGATTCATTAAAGTTTTTGCGCATGAATATTTAAAAGTTAAAATTTTTGTACAATAGGATATTCAAGAGTTAATATGAATAAGAATAAAAGGTTTTGTAATTGTGTACAACATTCCGTAAATGTTTAATGATTCTGTCTAACAATTCTTAATATTTTTTTTATATGTCAATATGTAATTTTTATAAATTTTGATGCACTAAACACAAATTGAACAAATTTTCAACTTAAAGAGTATTTTCTGCTTTAACCGAAATGAAATTTGCGTTTTAGTTTTCGATGATAGTTATAAAATGAAAAAATTTCGAATTTTATTTCAGTTATTTAATTTTTTTAAATGAGTTAAAAAGTGTTAAAATCTTTAATAATCACTTATTGGTTACTGAGACACAAAATTGAGTTAGACAATAAGGTAATGACAGTCTATTTCTCGGAAGAAGGCGTCTGAGACACATTCATAGTCAGAACAGCTGTTCATTTTATTTTTATGTCGCAAGTAATTGAGGTGAGTTAAACAGCTACTATAAATATGAACGCATTTCAGGTATTTTTTAAAAACAAAATATAGTATTAGCGATTTAAGAAAGAATTTCCAGAGATTCATTGTTATTGCAGATCAATTTTTAGCAGCATATGAGGGTACATGAAGGAAGGATAACGTTAGATTTATGAATAGCAACATAGGCACGGAGATATGTCTACCTTAAATACCTAGTTTTCAGTCTACCCTATTATTCACTGCGTACATGCTGAGAGAGTTTAAATCTCCATTTGTATGAAGTTGGGTTCCAAGGTATCTGCAACACAATGCATAAAATGAGCACATAAAGGCTAGTTGAAAGATTTTTGAAGATAGTAAATACCAACCAATATTGAATTTTTCTGAAGTATCTCATCATGGAATGTCTTTTCAATGATCTATTAATGCAAGATCCGTCTTATTTAAAGGCAACTGATGAAAAGACGTGTTCCTTGATGGTAATTTTTACTTTCATAAGATTTTTTGCGCATGCGAGGATTTTTCATTTATGTAATAAGTGAAGTACTAACATTTCATAGAACCACTTATTATTGTTTTACTGCTCCAGCGACTCGCATCCGAACAAGACATACTCTTCCCTTGATAACCAAAATGAATTACCTTCTACATACTCAGGGGGAGTTTTACCTAAATTAATAATTGTATGAATGTATAAAATAGAAAATTTAATATTTAAGAAATTAATTGAACACTACTGTATGTACTTACCGGGATGTACAGCTAAAGGCACATAAGTGGAACCCATAGCAACATGCCAACTATGTGTACCAGGACAATTTCTCACTTCTAGGATTTTACTATGTTCAGACAACAACTCTTGTAAATCTTTAGTTAATCTTAATTCAAAACCTGAAAGATCAGTGTTGCCTCCAGTAAGCAAGATATTTGAGAGGCAATCATACATTAAATCTTCTGACAAACCAGATGTAACATCTTTTATTACTTGTGGTAAGCCAAGATTAATGTACATCATTTCAGGAGCAATATATAATTCTGAGTCAAAGGAAACTCTCTGAAAGATATTTTTACTTTACCATTTGTAAACAATTTTGCAAATTAACAAATATAATATAGTATCAGAATTTACATACCCAGTGTTGCTTATAAGCAGCAGCATAGCTATCAAAGCTCAGATTAATATGTTCTTTGGATTTTTGGCCTACTCGTTTTTCTTCATTTTTAATATTATAACTTAGTCTACATTTTTCTTTAACAGTTAAGGTATCCAAATATGATATAGGAATTTGATGATACTCCTTTGGTTGCCAATGCATAGCTTGCTTCAAATGGTAAGCAACATGCCAACCACCTACAGGCAACAATCTCCAACGTTCTGGTACAACACGGCCTCCAATCACAACAGCCACTGTTGTGCTAAGAGCTCCACTATCAACAATGACACAGGTCTCCACACCTAACATTGCACATGCTGCTAAAGGTTTAGGTACCAAACACACTCTGTAACATTCATAATAACATTTTTATCATAATATTTTTTTAATTTCACTATCGAACAAATTTGTATTTTTACTTTGTATTTCAATAAAATGCAAAATAAGTGTTGGACAGTGTAACTTTTAAAATTGTATTTCATTTTTGTTATACCTTGCTACTTTAACTTCTTGAAATAAATAGTGTAATAACTGCTTTCTGAGTGTTGGATGCATTGCTAATGGTTCAGAGAACATAAGCACTGCATTAGGTTTCCTTAGGGTTGAAGTTAAATGCATCTGCTGGAACAAGTGATCAACAAATGTTTTGAGAACTGTGAAAGATCCATCACTCAATGCTTCTGCTGGACTAACAACATCAACATTTGGAATTCCCAGAACTTCAACAGTATCAGTACAATATCCATTTATAAGTTTCTCATAAGTTGGATTTGGCCTCGTATAGCACGTTGGATCATTCTGATGTGTGGTTAATCTTTTCTTTTCTCTATATAATTTTACTGGGTTACAGAAAATACAAAATGGACCACTGGGTCTTGGAACTTTAGTTTCTAACTTCAACAATTTCAGTTTCTTTGCCAATAACTTCCCATCACACTTTGAGCGTGTACTACTGCTTGGAACATTTTGTGTTTGAGTTTGTTCCAAATGTGTTTCGTTATTATATTTAGGTATACCAAACATTGATAAATGTCTTCTCAAACCAAAATTTGGTGTAATAACCCATGTGTATTTATTTCCAATTTCAATTACAACTTTAGCACTGGTACCTTCAACACAATTTCTCTGACACGTGTAACCACTACAGTGGTAACATTTTGGAAATGGTACGTTTTCTCCTAATGTGAGTACCATATGTAATCTGTAACACATTGCTTTAAAACTAACGCTAAGTAGTTGTAGACACTTTATGTCTGGAAACCTAAAGTGTACTTTTGAAATCAGTTCTTGCCATTTCATTTTCCTATAAAAAATGTAATAATCAGTAACAGAAAGATTAAAACAATGTACTTTTAAAATATGTATGGATATGTAGAGGAATATGATAAGAAATTATCAAAATCTGAACAATATTTATTTTCAGTTACAGGATAATACTTAAATTTTGTGATCATTTAAAATCAATGATTCCTAATAATTTTATACATAATTTATTTTCTTTCTAACTTTCCTATTACATACTGTGTAAATAATTGTACTTTTACAATATCTTGGGATCTATAGACTGGTACTTTATTAATATTTTAGGTATTAGAGCTTTCCAGATTTTGATCATTTTCTACCACAAAATAAATATGACGTTTTTTCTCATCAAAAACTTAAAATGATATGAGATACTATTTATTTATCAATTAAGTTATTGAACTTTAACGTAAGATTGACATAAACTTAACCTCAAACTTACCATAGGTAGTCTGTGTCTGACGTTTTTCTTAAGTATTTGCATGTGCTACCGAAAGCAATAATATCAGGTACATCACAATATAATAAAATTTTTATCCATATTTCTTCGGGGAAGACTGCTGGATCCATAATTATTAATATAAACGATACAAAAGGTACAATTAACAGTTACTAATACAAGATTGCAGACACTCCCCAGAAACGGTGAATACGCTAGTCAAGTTCAAGGTTACAATGGTGAAAATAGTGAATCAATATGTTATCAACTGGCGATACCTGAACAAGAATTACTATGATGGTTATTATGTAATCAGTAACGTGCAATATCACATGGTGAAAGCAAATGTTGCGTACTAAATATGGACAAATGTTCTAGATGTTACTTCGAGACTATAAATTATTGTAAAAATGACATACATTGTTAGGGGAAATTTTAAATATGATTGCATGTTTATTTTTATTTGAAAAATGTGGTCCGGAAAAATACGATACATATTTATGCAAAATTAAAAATTTTATTAAACTACTAGATAAGGGTTCTTGTGAGATAGAAGTTCATCTTTGTATGTTGAGATTTTGTTCTTCATCTGTTCATCAGATAAATGAGATCCATTTAATTTTTTGCACTTATTAACAAATTCCGTTATAAGTTCCTTAGCTTCCTATAATAAATTAATTCCAATTATTGAGCTAACTGTTTCAAGATGAATTTTTAATTTTTCATTAATGCTAGAAGTTTATATAATAATGTTACCTTCAGAAGTTTTTGTTTCTTTTGTGGATTATCAGATTCTTCAAAAGCAGAATCTTTATGATCTTCGAGTTCTGCTTGTTTACATTTAGCGAACTAAAAAATAAATTTCATTTTGTAATTAAAATGCAGATAAATTTTTGTGTGAAATGTTTACCTCTATTACATCTTGTGGAAAATTTGCCATTTTAGCAACATGTATCCCAAAACTTTGATCACAAACGCCTGGTTTCACTTTGTACAATAGAGTTAATTTATTGTCATTAACGAGAGCTGTAACATGCTGGTTTTGAACTGCGGATATTTCTTCTTCCAACTTTGTAATTTCGTGAAAATGTGTTGCGAAAAGACAATAGCTTTTAACGTCCCTTGCTAAGTACCTGTAAAAACATTTATACATTTAAATTCAGAGATAAAGATATTAAAGTAATGTTTGAAACTTACTCAGCAATTGACCATGCTATACCATAACCTTCATAGGTCGATGTACCTCTTCCTAATTCATCAATTAGTACAAGAGAGTTACTCGTAGCTGTCTATTAACAAATTTAAATACAATTATTTTCTACATAGAACAAAATATTAGTTATTCGAACATACCTTCAGTATGGCAGCAGTTTCTATCATTTCCATCATAAATGTAGAAAGTCCTTTTAATTGTGAATCATAAGCACCTACTCGAGCTAATATACAATCTAGTAATGATATCTTTGCTTCATCACAAGGAACAAAACTTCCAATATGAGCC
Organism: Augochlora pura; assembly: GCF_028453695.1. Taxonomy (NCBI): domain Eukaryota; kingdom Metazoa; phylum Arthropoda; class Insecta; order Hymenoptera; family Halictidae; genus Augochlora; species Augochlora pura. Next base: position 18,707,845 of record NC_135781.1, read on the forward strand.
ATTAATGCAGCGACACCAACAGATCTTATGTATGTGCTTTTACCTCCCATATTTGGACCCGTTATGATACAAAAATGGCTCTCATCTGCAATAATAAATTTCTATTTATGGTTGGCACTGAAGATCATACAAAGATCACGATACTTAAATTGTTTAAATCATCTTGATCTTGGTTATCATGTGATGGCGTTAAAGTCATATTATGTCGATAAAAAAATTGTCAGTGATCTTTAAATCTTGAAAAAATATAACCCTTTAACCAATATTTTCCTTGAAATGTTCACTTTCACATTTAATCATGTTTCCCTCTGACACTTTTTCTATTATTAATAACAAGTAAGATATTTAGTATACCGTATGAAGGCGTTATCAAGACAAACATAACAATGCACCACGAAATTACGTTTAAGATTATATAATGCAGGATTGAAAATAACATTTTTAATCATGATAAAATACATATGGGTAAATAAGAATAATAAAGATACTACCTCTTTTAAAATTGACATCATTGGCTATATAATCTACTCCTTCTTGAACTTCTAAACATGGATGTCGAACTTGAATAAGACTCAATTCACCTGTTGTACTAGGTAGCATGGTAGGACGAACATAAGGTTTGCTTGCACTTACGGCAGCGGAAGCAAAAGCAGTTAGAACATCGAGGGAAGCCAGCACAACTCCAATAGCTTTTATAGATCCACTGTATCCGGCTGACAATAATAATAACTTAATTTATTACAGCTGATCGATAATTTATTACGAATTACAATCGATTACTCTTCACATGAGTGACGTAGTAAATACCTGCAATTTCAATTATTTCTGCCACAACTTTTTTTTGTTCTACCATATATTTATCTCTAGACGCAATGTAATCATCGTTTAAATCATTGAGTTTACTACTTCGGAATCGCACTCCACCCTTGTTTGAATCCAAAACAGTGTACTGCTTTTTATTCCTCAATATTTTTTCTTCCTTTAATGTGATTCGAAAATAATAGCCCAATTGTTGATTAGATTCTAGTTTCAACGTTTTGCTAGCATCGATTGAGAGATCTGCAGCCACTTTGCCTAACTGTGCTTGAATTTTCTCCTCCACTTCAATCATAGTAGTCTTTAACTCTAAAAATACAATACGGATAAATTAATATCAATTTGCACAAGAATAAATGTTTTATAAGAATACCTTTCAATTCATCATCGAATTCTGGTCGCACTAAGAAGTCCCCCTTTTCAGCAATTTCCAAATCTATTGTCTGTTCAACCATCTGTTGATACTTATCCATATCATTGATAAGTATTGATAGTGGATCAGTGAACATTGTTTTTAAAGCTAGTACATTTACACTAGATAACTGTTCCATTAATCTTGGTAACTGTGACACAGTCATGTAAATTCTGAAATAAAAGCAAAGTATTAATGAATCCTAAAACATAGATAATGATACGGAAGAATATAAGTATACATACTTATAACAATCTTGCAAATTTGCTTTCTTTCTGGATAACTTTTTGGAAAGTATTTGTAAATCCGGTATACGCCTTAAATGATCATCACTAAGTGCAGATCGTAAGTCATTATCATTCACCAATGCTTCTACAATGTCATGTCTCTCTTTGATGAGAGATAAATCTTTAAGGGGTTGTCTAACCCACTGTGCCAGAAGCCTATGACCTTGCGGTGTTCTACATTTATCCAAAAGAGATAGAATACTTGATGGAGCATTTCCACTTAATGCAGAAAGAGTGTCATTCCGTGATTCAATATTAAGTGCTTTTATAGCAGCTGCATCTAATTTTAAATAACGTGAATGTTCTATTTGGTCTATGGCATATTGATTTAAGTTCCCCTCATCTGATGTTAACTATTAGAAAAGTGTTGTATTAGATTATGACGTAGAAAATATTGTATTGATTGAATTCCTGTAAAGAATTTCAATATAATAAAGCAATATTTACATCCAGATATTTGATGAGAGCCGACGTAGCTGACATGGCAAGATTTAAATTTATTTCGGGCATAGATTGTACATTTTGCTGTTGACCTTTCTTAAACTTTATTAAAGTATTTAAGTCTTGTACGATTGACTCGCTGGAAAATTCAGCCTTTTTTCTTAAAGTGACCATTGTGTTATTTCGTTCTATTACCTACAAAAGTAATTGTAATCATATCAAATCTAAATGAATGATAACATAGTACTGCTGAAATTCGAAAATTATTTTATTACGGTACTGTTTTTCCTGTTAAAATTCGAAAATTATTTTATTTCATTAATTACAAAAGCTATACAAATGCTTCTTACATGGAATAAATCTGCGGACTCTTTCAAGTGTCAAGAATGGCATATTTTTGTATAGTATTATAAACATATGTACATATTTAAATACTGATTAAGAACAGAGAGATAGAGATAGAGAGAGAGATGGATAGATGGATGGATAGATAAATAGATAGATAGATAGATAGATAGATAGATAGATAGATAGATAGATAGATAGAGAGAGAGAGAGAGAGAGAGAGAGAGAGCCTTTGTTGCTCTAGATATTTTCATATATATTTTAAAAATTTAATATGTGAATGAGAAAGGCTAATGAAAAGACTTTCTATTTTACTATGAAAATAGTTAAAAATAATTTCAAATGTTGATATTTTTCCGATTATATATTAGTGTTTTAGGAGTCCATAGAATCGATCATGCAAAAAATGTTTACATAGCTTCTATGACTAAAACAAAAAATTCTTAATGTTAAAAATTTGATATTTTCTTCCAAACTAATTTGTTTGAAAACTAGGAATAATGAATGAAAATGATTTTTATAAGCACCAAGTGTAAAATCGATATTATACCAGGTGATTAAATATTATCATTTATATTATCTTCTTATTGTTACTGATAGAATTAGCTACAAATGTGCCCTTGAACTGAATTAATCATTGGTGGTTTACAATTTAGTTCAAGGGTATTATCGACGTTCTCATTTAATTATACCCTTTTTACTGAATAGATTAGATTAGAATTACTCATGATCTATCTCAATATACATAAAAAGAATATTTACTTGTTTCAGAGCTTGAAATTCGTGGCTGCCTTCACCTTCAATCAATAAGCATTCTTTAGGGGCAAGTGTAACAACTAGGGATTCCAGGTCAGAAAATGATTCATTATCTTGAAATTCACAAACAGAAAATAAAGCTGCAGTAGTATCTACACAGCTTAAACCAACCATCTGAAAAATATTGTAATAATTAACTTAGTTCTCAGTGGTCGAACTTTTATCTGAATTGCTTTCACCAAGGCTATTATGACTCACTCTGGACTTTCCATCCATTCCCAGTTTAACAGCTATTACACGCACTGTTTCTGCCACATCATTATTGCCAAACAGCACATCCTCAAACTGAGCTAAATTTCCAGGAGAGCCTTTGTACTCTAATATCCAATTTTGATTTTTTACTGAACCTTGATTAACATATACTTCTACTCTGTATTGCTTAACTAATAATAAGTCACGTATAAAAGCTTCAAAGTGGTTCTTATTTAGAATAACTCCTTCAATTTTGTATGGATCTGTAACAAATATCTATTTTATTATACAGATTAAATATAAATGTTGAAAGTAAATACATACCTGAACCTATCATTTTGCAAACTGATGTAGTTTTAAAAACTTCTTGAGCAGCAAAGAGAGCATCACTACCATGCAATGTATAATAATCAGATCTGTTAAAGAACCGTATTGTAGTATTCAGTTTCTGAAATAAATGATTGAAATTAATTTAAGCACGACATGTTAATAAATCGTTCTATCAAGAGATGTGTGACACGAAGTTGTTTTTCTGTACAACCTTGACCTACTTATGTAAGTTAAGAGAACTGTGCTTGCTTGGTATAAGCATTCCAGTATTATTAAAACGTGTATTTCATAATTACATTTTCTTATTTATTTTATGCGCAGTATCCTCATAATAATTCAATACATATTTTAAGATTTGAAGGCCATCAATTACCAATGTATCATTACATAAAATTTTTTTTTAAATTCATTGATTTATAATGCTTATTATACTAATATGTATTCTGCAAATATTAGAAATAAATACATTGGATATTGTGAACAAGACAATTCTGATAATTGGATCTAAACTGTAATTAATACACTTCATATTTCCAAGTAAGCAAAGAATCTTGTTTTATATCTGTAGGTCAACGTCTATCTTAGGGTCAAAATATCATACACAGATATTACTGCAATGCATGACTTCAAGGAAAATCTGTTATTTTATGAAGCGTAACTATTGACTTTCAATTAACAATGCACAATATTCATATTAATTGCTTGAAATTTCTTTATTTCTTTGATTGATTACAATTAGAAAAGCTTGTAAGTAAAATAAATTGATCATCAATAATTATAATTTAACTAATTATTAAAATTAATAAATTACCAATTATAAATATTATTTATTGGTCATTAATTGTGGATGAAAAATATTGACCATTAAATACAATAATTTCAATAAAATATATGTAAATCACACAATCTTATTATTTTTTTTCACTGTGATAAAGAATCACAGTTCATATTGGAAGTTCAAGATCAGAATCACAGTTCATATGCTTTAAATAGGCCATTACTACTTTTTAATTGTTTGTCAATAAGATTTAAGACGAACGAAAAAAAGTTAATAAAACATATTCAATGAATCACTTATTTTGAAATTTTAAATCAAAATTGTATCAATGTTTGAACCTAGTAATTGTATCTTTGTGGTGATCACCTTGAAACTCTAAAGAAAATCTATTATGAAATAAGGATGTGTTGAAACATTACAAGAATCATGTTACACATCCAGAGTGACTTCATTGATGACACACCATTCCAAATATGTATAACTATTTATAGGTATTACCTGGAAGTTAAAAGAATTATCTCCATTCATTCAAAGATCCGAAAAAATACTCTATTATGAATATAAAATTATTACTGTAAATATTATTAATGAGATTTTTATATTTTAACAAAATATAAGATACAATAAAAATATATTCTAATATTCGTTAATTTTACACAATAATGTAAAAAATAATCTAAATAAGAAAGATTAGAATAAAGAGAAATGTATCTTTTCCCAACGCGTTTCAAAGAAATGAATACATAACTATGAATTGTAGCTATTGATAAGAAATGGACATGAAATTAACGCAAAGCACACTTAATTATCATGTAAGAATGAAAGAGAATGTTTTAAGAGTTGTGGAGAAAAGAAGGGGAAACCAACATAAATGGAATTGCTGCAATCTACATATAGTAGATATCAACATACACTGCTCCTGAGAACATCTCAACTATTACGTTAGTGGAATTTATGGACTTGGTCTTCTGACAGAGGGTAATTACATATTTAATTAAAATTTAGTATAAATAAAATAGAAACTTGTATAGGCGACAATAGTGTTTAAATTTTGTTATAACAAATAATTCAAATGTTGCAGACACTAGGCCAATAATATGGTGATTCAAGGCATTGTTATATTATCATTGCTAACAACACAGGTGTTATGTGCACCAACTGGATGTATTGAATGCAGCTCTTATGTTAATCAATTTCATACACAATTATCTGGTGTTCCAAATCATGGGAATTTGGTGCAATCTCAATTACAAGGGCTTGACTATTCTAGACCTGGAACCTGGACTGAACACAATGACTACGACGTAAACAATGGAAAAGTACATGAAGAAAAAGGACAAATCGTTGATGGTCTTAAAACTGTAAGATATTTTAAAAAAAATTATTCATCTTCGTATGGTACAAGGAATCCAAGTGGCACAGGACTGTCGGAAATTGTACAGTTAAATAACAATTACAAACATGGTATTTATGTGCCTAGTTCAGAAGATGCTTTCAATTCTCAGAGGACATATAATCAAATAGGAAATTCAGAATCAATTGCACAACAGCATGACTATAATAGAATACAGAGTCAACAACATACACAATCATCAATTAGAAGAACCAACTCGCAAAGTGAAAGGCTAGAAGATTTTGGAGAACACGGCGGAAATTCGCAAGTGATACAACAACGTGCATCCGATTTAAACACTCAGATTTTACAAAAGCCTTCTTACCCTAATACGCAATCTGGAAATTCTTATAAACCTGATGGAGGACAGGGGCAGGTGTTCGAAGAAGAAGGTCAATATGTAACAGGACCTAAGAAAGTTCGTTATTATAAAAGAAATTATACGTCCAGTTACAGTTCATCTAATGGTCGTTTTACTCCTAATATTGTAAATTTAGGGGAAGATAATATACACAGAGATATTGAAAATATACATAGAGAAATAGGAGTAGACCATATACATAAAGATATTGAAAACATTCACAGAGAAATTGACAAATCGTATAATCAGATGTCTACTGCACAGGGTATAACATCTAGCAACACTGCACAAACAAATATTAATTCATATGGTGATTTGAATACTGATAGTTCTCACCAGTCAAATAGTGATGTTTATAAACGTAGACAAGATTACAAAAGTAATTTATCTACCATGCACCATAATGAACAACAGCATGCAGACATTGTAAGTGAGTATGCTCCACAACAGAATCCTTCTCACAGCACATATGATACAAATACTTACAGAACATATGGTAGACGCGAGGGGTATGTATTAAACCATCCACCAAGTTCACAATACATAAATCCTACATCAGGATATACCAATGTACTTAGTACAGGAAATAGTGGATACAGTAAAAACATTTACAGTGAAGGAAACATATTACAGCAAGCAGATAATTTGCATCAAGTGGAACATTTAGGTGAACATCAATTATCACATAGTCAAAATCACATGGATCTTGACAATTTAAGACAGAATACATACAATCAACACAGTTCACTAAAACCAGTAGTGCCTGGCACAGTTGCACATTATAAAGAACAATGGAGTTCCAGTCACAGAAAAGAAACATCTCTCCCTAGCTATTCATCAGGCATTTCACAAATCAGTGGACAAAATGGACAATACAATAACCAGTACAGAGAAAATAATTTCCATACTGCACATCAAACAAATATGGGAAAATTAATGAGTGGAGCAATAGATTTAAGCCACACAGCTAGCAATGATGACTGCACGCAAGGAACGGCTGAACAAAGTCACATCAGCTCACAATACCACAGAATATACAAACGAAATACCAAAGATGATAAGATAAATAGTGAACAACAACACAAACATCAATCTGACGATCTCACTCAACAGACAGAAGATTTAACACAAAAAACTGATAATTTCGAAGACCTCACACAACAGACATCAAGGCAGTTTCAATTTGGCCGCCAAAAACAACATTTGAGACTAATATCTAAATATTGGAACCCAGGAGACTTTCAACCTTGGTCACCAGGAAGTACCGGTGAACATTACGAAGATCTGACACAACAAAATGGTGATTTTGGTGACCTTACCCAACAGACATCCGGAAATCTTCAGTTTGGACAGCAAACAGAACAATCTCATCAACCTAGGAGACCAGGAAGTACAAGCCAACATTCTGAAGATTTAACACAACAAACTGGTGATTTCGATGATCTCACACAACAGACAACAGGGAATCTTCGATTTGAACAACATACACAACAATCTTATCAGCCTTGGACACAGGGAAGTGCTAGACAACATCCTGCAGATTTAACACAACAAACTGGTGATTTTGATGATTTCACACAACAA